>NC_056738.1:82888154-83042639 GCF_019279795.1 Protopterus annectens | reverse complement strand
ATGGGAAAATTAGGGAAAGTAATTGAAGTTGTTTTGTTAGAGGAGAAACGGTTGCTACACAAAAAGAAAGCTAAGATCACCAGGGATGTAAGAGATTTTAAGAACAATAATGTATTCACCTGGCCTAGGAAATGAATCCAAATTTACACTATAGTCAGGGCTCAAATGCCTCACGCAGGCCTCCAGGTAGAACAGGTAACAATTTTGTGAATGCCACACTGAGCACACCTATAATCAATCCTGATAGACATCCACGCAGTGATACTTCAGAAAGTAGATCATTTAATAGAATTGATTTAAACAATAAGCAGAGTGATATCACTGACATTTTAGGTACCAGTGTAACCACAGAATCTGATCAACCAGTCACAGCAAACAATAATCTAGAAACGGACAATGTAAGCCCTAACAGGACACAAGGAAATGGGAGAGTTAACAGTACTGTTGTAGGTGAAGGTCTGATAGGCTGCATTACGGATGTACAGAGGTCAGGTGCAGCAGTGGTAAGACCAAAAACAAATAGTGTTATTGTGAATACAAATATATTACCTGCCCCCCTCCCCATAGCACGAAATCATTTTTGGACAAAAGAAGGTCAACCAGCAGGGGAGACAGAAGAGGAAAGGATCGTTAGACGAGCAGGAACAAGTAGGCCCCACGATAAAGAAAATGTGGGGGAGGCAGAATCATTGATCATGAACCTTTCCGGCAGGGTTTTAAATGAGTATGAGAAACAAGTCCTAAATAAAGGACTAAGTTTCATTCCCACTAAGAACAGTGACTTAGTGGACACTATTATAGAAACCAAAATGTTCATTCGTAATTTACAACTAAGGCTAGAGTTTGGACAGTTTGATGACAATTCAGTTAAGAATAAGCACCGTCCTAACAGCACTTACGTGCCTCAACTTCACCCAACAATTGAAGTGTTTGGCAATGTAGTGGAAGATGACATATACAAATGCTATCAGGAGAAAACACCCTCAAGACATGGACCTAATTTGAACTTTAAGCAGACACAAGCATTGTATTCACTCAAAGATGATAGCTCTATAATAATAAGACCAGCTGATAAAGGTGGCCCGTGGTCATCATGGATGATATATACTACACTAACAAAATGTTTCAAATGTTAAATGACAGCAATACTTACTCCATACTAACTAAGGACAATTTAATAGATATGGTGTTCAGTGTTTATAATACCTTGGATGACTTAGTTATGTCTCTGGACATAACTCAACAACTCTATGAGTACTTTAAGGTGAACAACCCCATCATCCCGATTATACAGGGACTCCCAAAGTCCATAAAAACAGCGTAGATCCACCACTCAGACCCATTGTTGCAGGGCAAGGTTGGGTCACTGAACCCTTATCTATTTACTTGGAAAGTGTATTAAGACCTTTAGTCAATGACAATAGGAATATTTTGAAAGATAGCAAACAGTTTCTCTTAGATTTATACTCTCAAACTCGACCTTTAGGTGAACAGCAACATTACTTTTTTGTGACACTAGACGTAGTCAGTTTATTCACTGTAATTCCTAATGACACAGGAATAAGAATGTTAACAGAATATTTGAAGATACATTCCGACTTTTCGGATAAAAAGTTGATCTTATAACTCTGTTACTTGAGACTGTCTTGACTAACAACGCTTTTGCTTTTCAAGAATCCATATTCTTACAGAAGGATGGCGTAGCTATGGGCACATCTTGTGCTAATAGTTACGCCAACCTTGTGATGGCTAGGTGGGAAGATGTTCACTTATATGACCATCCACTTTTCAATGAATTTGTTGGTATGTATTGCCGCTTTGTAGATGACCTCTTCCTTATTTGGTTGGGTGATGAACCCTCTTTAAAGAATTTCGTTTCTTATTTGGATAACACTACGGATTTTTAAAATTCACCATGAATTTTTCAGATGAAACTATACCATTTTTGGATGTGGAAGTATTCAGGATGTCCAATGGCCTTATTAATACAACCATTCATAGGAAAGCCTGCCAAAGAAACAACATACTACACAGAAACAGTATGCATCCTGTACATGTATTCCAAAATGTCCTTAAAGGACAATTCATGAGAGTATCAAGGTTGAACCCACAACAAGAGTTCTATGAGAAAGGAATAGAGGACATGAAGGATAGATTTCTAGAAAGGGCTATAAAGAAAATGAAATATTAGAAATGGTCAGAACTGTGGAGCGTCTAAGAACGAGTACTGCTAAACCTTACTTTATGGCACATGAAGGTAGTATGAAGAGTCCGAAGCCTTTAAAAACTGAAATTAGAACCAACCTCACTTTCAGTAAAATGAACTTGGAGGTGAAAAAACCCTGGATAGACACTGGGGAATACTGAAATCCGATAGGGATGTCAATGAGGTAGTAGGACCAACACCACGTATAACCTACAAGAATCATCAGAATTTAAGAAGCATTTTATGTAGACCCAAACATCCGGGAAAAGTAGACCAATAAATGATAGAAACACAGTACCCTGTGGTCATTGTAATCAATGCATCTACATTAATAAAGATACCACTTTTGAGCATCCTGTTACGCTACGCACATATAACTTCAGAACTAACACGAACTGTGAAAGTAAGAATGTGGTATACATGGCCACCTGTATAACCTGCAAAAGCTATTACATTGGCAAAACCAATAGATCACTTAAGGAAAGAGTTAGGGAACATATTTACCACATTAGGATAGGTACTGAGACCAATGCCCTAGCTAGACACAATACAACAGCAGGCACCAATCATAATTTTAAATTTTGTGTTATTGAACAAGTCAGCGTGGGTTTTAGAGGTGGTGATCTAATCAACAAAACCTTAGAACAGGAGACACGTTGGATTATCAGACTAAGGTCTGATAGGTCACCAGGGCTTAATGATAAAGTGCAACTCAAACCATTTTTAAGAAGTAGAAGACTACGAAGATGACGTAACCTACTATTACCTAAATAGAGTAGTAAGGTAATTTTAAAACTACGTATTGATGTCACTCTTATAGTAAATCAGTGTAAGAATCAGTCCTTGTAGACTGAATATAATTATTTTCATAGTATTAATGTTCTGAGCTTTATAGCCACAAGTAGATGTGTTCTTAGTATCAAATCCCAGGAACTGATGGACCTTTGGATATGTTCGGCTTTCTTGTTTTAGCCTTACTTCTGAGCCCATACCTCACATACTAGTATGTTTTTCATCCCCTCCTATCACCACCTCAATATATTAGTGGTTATTGGGCATAGTTTACACATGCATGTGTGTAAATATATACACATGTATATACAAGCATGCATATCGTCTATATATTTGTTCACTGTAGCTGGAATTTATTTTGCGACTGAGCTAGGTACCCCATACATCAATAGATAGTTTTGTTTTATCATTAGGTACAGGCTTAGTATTGTTGGATTGTTTATCTCTTCACATTTTTCATTTGACCTTTTAACTTAGAATGTTGTTATATTTAGCACCAACTATGTACATGGAAGTAGTTGCTTTTTACTAGTTAGGGACCCTATCATCTATGGAGCTTTATACTTAGGTATTATTATATGTGTGCTTTGTGCTAATTTCAAGCTTTATTGTGTCAATTTTTGTGTTACGCCTAGCATTCCACTATTTATCTGTTTTATCTTTTTATTTTGTATTAGTTAATGCCATCTCTGCCATGTTCAGCGAACACTTTAATAAGTGTACTCATTAATATGTACACGTTTCATTGTTTTAAATAGTGACACTTTGTGATCAATATATGCTTCTAGGGCATAATCGTGCTTACAAATACTGTCTATTTTAGGCACAGGACAGCACGAATATAGGCTCACCTTTTTCTTAGAAATTTAAACATTGTTTCTGTTGTTCAGTACTTAGATGCTTAGAACGTGCTCACCGCACGTTGAGTTACCATAGCATGAAGTTAGGTTGTACTCAATTGCATTCAGAGTTCCTACAGCACACGGCACTTTACAACTTGTAAACAGTTTGTTTTACGTGGAATCTAAGAGGTTCCTATTTGTGGAATTTTTAATCTTGGACAACAGCCTTTCACCGATATGATGAGGTCTGACTCCTTGATGAGGCACATCGCGAAATACATTATATTCGCTATGTTGTTTTGTGGTAAAGGTACGCTTACATTTTTAGTACAGAGTTCTCGCTATATTAATTTTTAACCTGATATATGCAAAGTTGCATTCGACACACCACTATCTTAGTAGAGATGCTAGATATTGAAACGCGATAAAACTTGCTGTTTATCTAAGGATTTTAATGTTTTTAACACCATGAGGAGAGAGAATGTTCAGGGTTTTAATGAATGTAGCAACAGTTTTTAATGATTGTAGAATGATATAGGACCAAGCACAATGCTCCTTTTATTTTTAGAATGTATCAGGGTATATGCATATTTTTACTTATTTGCATGGACATTCTGATCATTAATTGTATATTTGGATGGAAGTATTCCTTCTAAATATTGTTGCATTTAACTATGTTAACTTTTTTGAGTATCTGTTCCTTTAAGACAAGATAACATGTGACATATCAATTTGTAATGTCCAATAGGAAGCTTAAGGATGGTTTAAAAATGATTCAAACAGTTTTATTCATTGTTTTAAGAGTCTGAAGAAGCCTTTGGCGAAAGCGCTCACTCATTGGAATAAACTTTATTATTTTTTATGAATGCATCTTATTTGAAGTTCCTTTGAATCTCTGCTTTTCGTTTCATTGCCACTGGAGGGTCACACACTTGGATTTGGATTGCTCTCTTTTATGTTTACGTGAGTCTCCTGCCTCAACTGATAGCAGCACTGCATTTGGCTTTTTGAATTCTGTAACTATATTCGTACAACTGGAAGTGCATGCCAAGCCACAGAGCAGGAATATAATTGCCTGAACATAGTACACATTATACCTACAGTCATACTTTTGCTATTAACTAGACAATGCATAAATTAATAAATAATTACATAACTGACGCAATATTACTGTGTCAGTCCTAAGTCATACAAATATTATATTAGCTACACTAGGTCACCTGCTGTAAGTGACAGTGACTATAATGTGAATTGGAACAACATTAAAATTGAATGACATACTCTGTATTCAAACCTTGGACCATATGGATGTTAGTCCTGCACTGACAGCTACTGCCACAGAAAAGTTGGGAAACCCCTTCTCTATGTGTCAGTTCATTGCCAAATACTGCAGCGTCACAACAGTAAAACAATGACTGTATATCTTGTACTCGAAACCAGGACCATCTAGACTTCAGACCTAGGCTTAGAACCTGCTGCCACAGAGTCAGTTACATAACATTCCCTAAGTTAGCATTCATTATTAAGTTCTTGCTGTTAACCACAGCACAGTGGTGCTTAGTGGATTTGCATAATGCACAATTACATGAATAGAAGGCATCTTTTTTTTATTTTTGGCTGCTTGGGTCCTGTCTGTTATGTGAATAGTCCAATTGTCCATTTTCCGCAATGCCACTCTACACACAAAACTGATTGGCATAGCCAATCCCTGTTTGTGCTAAGCATTGCATCACGCAAACAATGCACACACCCCCATCACCCACTAAAGTAAGACAGAAGGAGAAAAAGAAAAGTGGGAAATACAGTTTGTTGATACACAGGAGGTATGTCTGCAGAGGTCTGGATTTCAAATCTCTCTCTGATGCACCTTCAGAAAACAGGATGGGTGCCTTATCCCTGTTTTACCCCACAAACAGCTTGGCAGCAAGCAGCTTTAAGTTATCCATCACAAACAATCTTCCACAATGTATTTTAACTGATATCAAGCCAACAACTGTTCTTTATACATGTATTATATGAAACAGATTTGGATGTACTGCACTTAGTGATCACACAACCTGTTAGGATTATTTCTTGAAAAATACCAATCTGTGTTGCTTGGCTATTCAGCAGTTATCTGATTAGTATTCAGAGATATGCAGTGTGAAAGCCAGTCTACCTCACTTACCTTACATTGTGTGTGTATATTAACTGGGAATAGTATGATATGCAGTTGTCAGCAAATGAAGGCAGGGTTGGATAGCACAAAAAAACATACACTGCTCTTTTGGTGGTGGGAGCAAATGTGAATTCCTGTTATGGCAAATGCAAGGGTACACTGTTCTTTTGAGGGGGATGGGCCAAGCTGAGGCCATGTTATGGAACAGCTTCTCTGTGTAAAGATATCCCATTGCAAACATATAATGCTAAACTGAGACCATGCATTGATGTACCAGTACTTTGGAGAGTTATGAATGTGTGAATCTTGCATGGCTGAAGACTACTACTTTCTAATGGACACATACAAATGAAATAACTCTCTGTTGTCATGTGTTACTTGACTTTCTGTACACATCTCCCACCTTTTACCTGCTTACTGTACCACACAATGAAATATAAGTACATGCCATAATAGTATTATACATTACAGTACATGTTCAGGACTTGCCTTGTAAATGCTGTGTCTACTCCACACTTTGTGAAATCCCTAGGAAAAACCAGCATGGAGTCTGCATGGATGCTTAATATCTTGTTGAATAGCTTCACAAGATTGGTTGGTTAGCATGCAGTTCACCTGCTTATGCAGTAATTAGCATCTCTGGAGCACACACTTAGACAGATGCAATCCATTAATAATGTATTCCATTTTAGAAAGGCAAATGTGTAGCTAGCCAGACTGATGTTGAGGAGAGTTAGAACATTGTTCAACTCACTAAGACAGCTGTATTTCTTCACAGTATATCTCTACAGAGGAGTATTGTACTCAGCAGGTATGTTCCCAGATTGCTGCCTACATACATAATGCATATGCTGGAATGTAGTTAAGAATACATGTGAAGTAATGATGTTCACACTTTAATCTATATGCATTACTTAGAAGTGTAATGATGGCATGTCATTGGTTGTCAAGCCATTTCACAGGTACACAGCATTAAGAATACCTGAAAAGGGAATGCTGTGTTATAAATATGTACACATGTTACATGGCCAGGTCCTTTTCTAGCACTTTAAGCATTTCAAAGATGTTTTATTAGCACAATGGGTCCTTAACCTGCCATTTTGTTTGGGGGGACAAAGAAGATTCAGTGCCAGGGAACTAACTAGACTGGACTGTTATTTTGGGTGGGTGAGCATATTTTACTTACTGCTATGACACAAACAAGGATATGTTTCTCTTCTCAGTCTCCTTGCTTTGTATCCCGTCTTGTTACTTTTTGAAATATGCAGACTCTTTCATGTTTACCTAGGGGTAATACTGTCAGCTTTCCTTTACTGCTTTATCAGTAAACAATTAAGTGGTATTTATATGATCATCATGTATTATCATTCTTTTGTCTTGTAGGACACAGTATGTCTGCTTGTTGTAGGCCCCCATTTACAGATGCAATGAATAATCTGATAATTGATGCCTTAAGGCAACATGCTATTGTGCTGCTGTCCAGGGTTGGGCCAATATTGCTGACTCTACAGCCCTCTGGGATGAATTAGTGGCCAACATTAACACCGTTGGGTGACACAGTCACACAAATGAGCAGGTGTGTCACAGAGCCACAGAGATGGTAACTGCTGCATGTAGGCATGCAACTGTAGTGGTATGTAGTCATCAAGTCACAGGTGGAGGTTCTGCTGCAGATCCCCTTTCACTGCCACTGAGGAATTCCTGGTGAACATTGCCACCAAGGACAGTTCCTAGCAATCCATGGCACAGTATGTTCTGGATGAGGATGTAACTCCTGCATCCCAAGAGGAGTTTTCAGGTATGCTTTTTTAGATGATAATTAGAATAATGTGGCATAGTGCACTAACTTCAATAACATATACGTCATGTCAGTAGTTTGTTGGGTGGGTAGATTTAAGGTTTCCTACAGTTATAAGTTTAATTTGAAGTTGTCAGCCACATTCATGTTGAAATTTGAGGCACTGAAGATATAGGGGTGTAAATGTATTACCCCTTTATTTTTACTGTTAAATGTGATTATGTTGCCATTTCCACTTGCTTTACTTATTTCAGAACCGTCAGGAATACAGAGACACAGGCCTCCTGCAGATGGTAAACCTAATACATTTATGTCAGTACTGTAGATAAATTTCAAGATATCTCATAATGTGTCCTCTCAGGTCTGTTGTATGTATTGCTGTACTGTCTGTAATAGTGACAGCAGTGTACTTTTTAGCATATACTGCAGCATATAGTGCAGGAATTAATGTATTCCTGTGTTTCTCCCTTTTTATCACAGGTGAGCATGACAGTAGGAATGCGGATACTCTGACACCTGATATCAGTGTCTCAATAGACACTTATGATGATGGTGGCCAAACTGAGGCATAGTTGGGGGTTGCAGAGGTTGAATCTGGCAGAGAGGTTGACATCCAATGACTCCCATAATTTTCCCTGGACACAGCCGGTAGGCCTATGCCTACTCATTCCACTGAGGCCAGAGATATTGGACAGGTTGAGGACAAGGACATTGATCAGGGCAGTGTGGCTACTGCGACTTCAGTGCCTGTTGAATCTGTTCATAGCCAGTGTTGGCAAAGTGTCATGCAGGAGGGTTAATAGGGGGGCTTGGAGGAGACCTGTTGTCCCTCCTCCACCTGGTGCAGGTGTCTGTTCCTGTGTCACTCAAAGGATGTTTAGGACCATCATGGAGGCACAGGCATGTTCTGAAAGGTGCTTCAGAGAAATGCTCAGGGATCCAGATGTGGCACAGTCCAACATCAATGACTTCCTCCACTGTGTAGCTGGTGCAATAGATCAGTTGAATAACACATTGGAACATAGAGTGTCTGTGATGGAATGAGGGGTTTATATCATGGACTGTGCAGTGTCTGTGATGACACATCTTCTAGGAAGGGGATGCCATTCATGTGGGTGTAGGTCAGCCACACCATCTACTGCTAGCCAATGTGGCTGTGCCTGATCATGCTCCCATAGTGACAGTACTTCCCTGCACCATCAGGGAGTGTGTTGTTCATAGCCAGATGTGACAGGCCATGGAATTGTGGTCCTGGGTATTCCAGTGAAGGGAGTACATCCAGCAGACAACAGTCACATTCATGTAGTAGCACTGCATCTTACCTTGGGCATGGAGGTGCCAGCACATTTGTTGGCAGAACCAGGTCTCATGGGTGGGGGTGTCAACAATGAGCTGAAAACTTTACCATCCACAGCTCACACCTGTCCAACATACCAAGACATAGACAAAGCACTGAGCTTGGATGTGTTCATGCACACTGTCACACACCACTTTCACATGGAGGACCCCTATAGACACACACACAACAGTTACATGGTTCAGCCTGCCTACTTTCCCATTCTTACTCACACACACTCAGCAACCTTTGTTGTCAGCCTAGGCCTCCTGCCCCCCCCACCACACAACACCCTGTGCAAGTGATGATAACTGTGCCATATCCCTGATTTCTCTCTTTTGGATTCAGGGAAACTAAAGCTCTGTGTCTGAATTGCACAGTGCGCTTAGCTACATTATTGCTTAGTATATCTACATTTGTGTTATTCAAATGTAATTGCACCTGCAAATCATATTTGTCTTGCCAAGTTTTAGAGTAGATAGCATCATAATTTCACTGATTTTTAGTATATTCCCTTGTAAGGGTTGTGAAATCAGCAACTGCAATATGTCTAATTACTTTCTAACTGTTCTCTTTAATGATTATCCAGTACAAACACATTGTGCACATCATAAGTCAGGCCATCACATTCAGATCTCTGGATTTCATGATAGCACTGTGGTATAATCTTACTAGAACAGTACAGAATCATGCTGTCTGTTGCATGTAGCTCACTAGAAACATGCATCTGCAGGACACCCCTCAGGGCTTTCTCATCAAGCTAACACAGAGCCTGCAAACCATACCATGATGTATGTGGACAGATTAAAACACATGTTACTTTAATCTGACCTGTATCACAAGATGTGATGTCTGCCTGACATCTAGGCCACTGTCTGATCATGCCCTGGTGAGATGCATGCATATACAATACTCTGATATAGCCGATGACATCAGCATTGTCTGTTGAGCATATGGGAATAAGTGTCCCACCTGCTGGTGTAAAATGCTGTATCTAATATCAAGTTACAGCTGACTCACACACACACACACACACACACACACACACACACACACACACACACACACACGAACACTTGACTGCAGTGAGAATAGAGCCCCTACCTAAGTACACACACTACAGATCACTGAATGTAACACACATTCCATAGCACAAGTCTGTCTTGCATTGTGTCTGACAACCCTTTACAGCTGATGACATCAGCAGTGTCTGTTGAGGACAAGATATGTGTCTCACCTGCTGGCATAAAACACTCTCAATAACGTCAAGTTACAGCTTACTCACACATAGTTGACTGCAGTGAGAATAGAACCCCTACCTATCTAGGTTACACAGACTACAGAACACTGAATGTAACACACATGCCACAGAACAACTCTGGCTTATACAGCTGTGCAGGTGAACTTATAATAGATGACATCAGCAGGCCCTGTGAGAGACAACAGCTTGGGAGGCCAGTATGGAATGAATGCGTAGGAATGAGAAATGAAAAATGAATGAAAAAATGGCCAGCCATGCCACTGGAGAAGTGACTGCAGGATAGCACTTCTATTCTGTTGACTAGAGATACACACACACACACACACACACACACACACACACACACACACACACACACACACACACACACACACACACACACACACGTGCAGTCAACTGAAGTGAGACGAGAACCCCTACCTATCTAAGTGCACAGACTACAGTACTTAATGCATGCACCACAGAACAAGTCTGACTTAAACATGAGTGCAGGTGAACTTATAGCGCATGACATCAACATGCTCTGTGAGAGATAGCTTGGGAGGCCTGCATAGGCACATAGAGTCATATTGCTATATGAGGCTAATAGCCTAATAGCACTAGGCTGCTTAGTAGCCTAGCTGTATAACAACACAAGTACCCTTACTGAACGTATTTTGATGTTTGAGTTTAGCAGAGCAAGATTGTGAGCATTACCAACTGGCACTGTCCATGAAGGAGCACACAACATTATACATTACACTTTTTAGTGTGGCTGATCTATGTGTGGAAAAAAAACCCTGAGATCCCAGTGTTTTAATGTCTGTGGGTGTGTAGACAGCATCATATATACATTTCTATAGCACATTTGGCCATACCTCTCAACCTTTTATAGCAAGGAATCTGGACAAAGCCATACATATTGGGGTGAAAAATTACCACGTTTTACATACTGCTCTTACAAACTTGTATAATTGATAGAATAACATGTTTTGCATTAATGTGAATTGTCTGAAGGGTAGGAGTTTTTAAATTCAAATGTCTGTCAGTGTTTTTTGGCTTCAGTAGTCCAATATTTTCAAATTATTTGCCAGAAAATCAACTTTTATGAGGAGCAGGGCAAAAATTTGATGCAATAATCAGGACATTCTACAAAAATCTAAACAGTTGAAAGGTGTGCATTGAGCAGCAGATTGGCTCTATGGTTAATTAGGTGTACGTGTGTGAGATACAGCTGTTTGTGCATAGGTAAGCAATGTGCAAATGCAAGCCGCATTCCTGTGTGACAGTTACTCCATGCTGAGTTTTTGTGATGGCCAAAAGCATTTATTGAATGTATCCAGTTTCTATGTCTGCCTGTCTGCTTCCTAGGTGGTCTGGTTTCAGCAATTCTGCACTTTGCTGAAGCCACATAAGCAGAGTCAAACCTGCATTTATTTGTTTGCGCTATGTCGTGCATCACGAAAACACTGGAATAAAAAGAAAAAAAAATAGGAAAACAAATGGAAAGGGAGACATATGTGAACTGATCAAAAGCAAGGTATGACATACAGACTACAAAATGATACTACACATCAGATATTTCTACATATTTCAAGATTTGAACTTTCATGCCACTGCAGATTCAGAAAACAAGATGGATGTCTTAGCACTCTTTGGCACACAAACAGCTTTGCAGTAAAGGACTGAAGTAATTGTTCACACAAACAAATGCATCAGAATGTACACTGCTATGAGATCTTCAGCTATGACTTGTACTTTTAACCCTCTTTATTACATTTGGACATAGGGCACTTACTGATCACATAACCTGTTTTATTACATTTGGACGTAGTGCACTTACTGATCACACAACCTGTTAGGATTCTGCTTGCAAATATACAGCTTTGTCTTACTTGTCTGTGTTTCTTGGTACTTCATCAGTTATCTGAGCAGTATTGTGAGACACTCAAGTGTGTAAGGCATTCAATATCCTTGGCCTTAAAATGTGTACGGGTGTTAACTGGGAGTTATATGATATGCATTTTCCAGCAAGTGAAAGCCAGGTTGGATAGCACAAACAGCCATATACTGTTCTGGCACAAGCAAGGCTACATTGGTCAGGAGGGAAGCTCATGCACTGCTATGTCACAGATAAGCATAGCCTAGTCTTTTGTGGATAAGCAAAGTTGTTATTATATGGCACAAACAAGGATATGATGCTGTTGTTACTCTCTTTGTTCTGCTTTCTGCCTGTTGTCTGATCGTAGGAATGGTTGTGAAGTCAGAAACAGCAATGTGTATCAATATTGTCTAATTTCTCTCTTTACGGATTTTCCACTACAAAGGTATGGTGCAGAAATAAGGCCACATAGTGAGCATTAGTATACTTTAGAGGTAGAACTGTGTGAATCTTTGAACCCTGAGGCATAGTACTTACTAATGGACACATATGAGTAAACTGAAGGTCTCTCTGCTCTCCAATATTAAGGTAAGTTTTGCACAAATCCACGGCACTATTTGCTTAATTACTGTTCCAAACTACTAAATACAGGGATATGCCATAATATCAATCAAAAACTACACTCTAGGTTCAGGACTTACCTTGCAAATGCAGCAGTGGACACATTTGAAGTTCAGGGCTGACTCTGTCTGATGCAAGCAGTACACATCCAGTACATGGGGAGGTGCAGGTTGTGTGAGTTTTCTGGCATCAATTTTACTATGTTTGCAAGTAGGAGAACAGTATTAGGCACCTCGGTGGTCAGTGAATGTGTTATGTGCTATCTTTTAGCCAAAGCAAGGGCATACTGAGCATGCCTACATCTACCTGCAGGCACAGTAGCTGGTGTATCCCTCTTCTGAGCCCTCATCTGACTATGACTGTAGTGACCTAGGCATTGTTGGGGGGGGTGTCCCTTCCCTTAGCTGATCCTGCTGCAGCTGTTTCTGCAACATCAGATTGTGAAGCATAGCACATACTGTGAAGACTTGTGCACATGTCTCTGGATTATACTGCAGGGCTCCGCCAGATGTTTCTATGCACTGGAACTGTGACTTCAACAGCGCAAACACATGATCTGTGATGTTTCTGGTTTGAGCATATGCCTCATTATGGCTTTCTTCCATGGGTATGTGTGCACATCTGATGGGTGTCATCATCCATGGTTCCAGGGCATATTCAGCCTCCCACACTAAATGGCCCCGTGGGATGTCCCTCTTAGCAAACATCTGATACATCTGTGATGTGCACCAGATATTGGAGTTATGATAACTGCCAGGGTTGCCAGCACACACATTCAAGATTATTCCCTAGGCATTGCACATGACTTGTCAGTTGATGGAGTGGTATCCTTGTGGTTCATAGTTATTCTACCCTGCTCACCAGGTGGTGCCTTGATGTGTACATGAGTGCAGGCTATGGAACCCAGTACTTAAGGGCAGTGTGCGACAGAGTAGAATTTTTGCATATTGCTACCCCTTGCCTCAGAACTCCAGGGAAAACATATGTTCCCCTTGATTGGTTCTGGATCTGAGTTGAGGGCAGCAAAGCTCACAGAGATCTTGTAAGGTGTCCCTGTCCATCCTGTAGTGCTCTACAATCTTCAGGTCATGTAACGTCTGATAAGTTACCATAGGCCTGAACACTCTTCTTCTTCTCAGCCTAGGCCTATTGTCATCAGCACCAGCAGCATTAACTTCAGCCTCTAGCATATGTCGATGTAGAATAGTTGCAGCAGCCCCTAGCACTGTGCCAGTTAAAATTTCCCTGTCTCTACTCCAATGGTATTGAAGTATTTAGTAAAAACAATAATGGAGTTTACACGGATGCTTTATAGCATGTCAAATGGCTGCACCATGTTGGATTGGTTCATGAAAATGGAATTCACTTGCTTATACTATAATTAGCATCTATTACATACACCTGCTGCTTGCTCATCAGTGCACTAGGCACACCTCTGTGTACCCCCGAGCACCCCCGCACAGCTATGCATAAATAAAGTAAGCATGGCAAAATTGTAATTACTTTCTTCTCTTCCCGTGATATCACACAAACATTAAGTACAAAAAAGAAAGCTTGCCTATCTTCTACTCAAACTCTGGACCAACTACATTCTAATCCTACACACACATGTGGTGCCACTGGACTATTTACATGATAAGCACCTCAAAAGCTGTTATTCATTCCTTAATTTCCTGTGGGCGCACTACGTGCACCATCACACAAACGGGGACATAAAAATGTACAAAAATTATTTGAAACAGATAGAGAGGACACATTTTAGAACAAAATTCAGAGAATGACACACAACCTGTGATTTGTGCATAGCTTACATGCACTTTCACCTTCCACAGACTGACCTGTACAACATTGAAAACTGAGAATTTTTCTCCAGCATTCTTTAAGGTTTGGAAAGTTATGGTTTGAACTTACTAATAATTTACAAACTCTTGTTAGCCATGTTTTTAAAGCTTTTGCAAGACATCAAATTTGTGGCAATATACAATTTCATTAATGTAAATATTTATATGAATCCTTAAATTACATGTATTTAAGTTACTTGGGTGAATATGTAGAATTGTAAATTTCCACTTCAGAATATCAGTATGAATACTCACTATCCTCATGTTGTTTTGTAATTGTTTAAAAAATTGTTTTATATATGGGCATCCCAAAAGGATTTCCAAAATGTCTAAATTATACAGATTGCAAACATTACTATTTGTTGTGTGGTGTAAAAGATATGCATTGTATAAAATCATAAATTGTGTATAGTAGATTTGTATGAGGAATAAATGTTTTACTTATTTGCAAGATATTTTGCTATGTTGAAGAATTATTTGTATTAGACTCATAAGTCAACCATTATGAACAATGGTAATGCATATTATTGTGTTTGTACCTTATTATTAAGTTGTAATAATTACAAATAGCCTTAGTTGGTGTAATTGCAAGATAAAACTGTTGAAAGACATTCCCCGGGATTCAATAAACCCTACACATTTTTTCTATTTGCGCATCACAGGAGCGAACAGTTTGTGATTCAGTACACTCCGTGTAGCAGCGTGCAATCACGAGCAATCATGAGCACACTGCTAGAGTCTGTGTAGCTTCCATGGCATGCAAGTCACCCCTGCAAAGCTGTCCTAACTGATTCAATAAACTGTAAAGCAACTGTGTAGACCCTGTGTAGCTCCTGGCCGTGTATTCAAAAACTTTTCAAATACAGCTGCGGAAAGGAGTCTGCATGGAAACCAAACTAAGTAAAAGTGATCACATTAGCACACAACTGACCTTAAAATATAAAAATACACACATTAATATATATTTAGATAATCTTGCTCTAAAAAAGGGTGAATAACAGTGTTAACAATAATTATTAAATAAATGGAAATCTTGCTCCTCCCCTATACTACTATACCAGTAAGCAATTTATACATCCTAAATATAAAATGGCATGAAAAACAGCATTGATGTAGGTATATAATGAGTATGTAGGTTGTGTAATATAGTAAAATGTAAGGAAAAATGGTTGTCCCTTCTGTGTTATACATGCCTCTCCCCTGCAGTTCCCCTGCCTACGCAGTTACTAACCACGTACAAGAAGGCCTCTCTACATGGTTACTATGTAAATGAGGTCCACACACCTTTGATTTACTGAATCACTAAAAACTGTAATCATGTAGGGCAGACCACTTTGTGTAGGGGCTCTGCAGAGCTTAGTACAATTGCGGGAGAATTAGGAATATATAGCAGGTTTGTGTCTAACTGATAGGTAAATAATTCTATAGCCCCACATGTATATTCTTGGGCTGGAGTACAGATGGTGTAGGGTTTGAATACAGGGCCTAGTACCTTCTTATTTACAGCTTTCTTTTTTTGCTGTTGGTGCATGCAGGGGTACATAGTGGTGCAACACGCAGCAATGACTAAAACTACACTTAATACTTGCAAGTAAGTAGTTGGTGTGTCTCATGGGTGATAATTACAGCAGAAGCAGAGGTTTTCAGCACAGTGCTATTCCACAGGTTATAAAACACCCAGGTAGACTCAAGTCTGCTTTTTCCTGCCTACTACAATAACATTATAGTAGAGGAAATAAACTTTTAACCTGATGCTGGAGCTTTAATCCTTATGTTTGTGCTACAGGCTGAAGCTGAAGCTGCTGGTGCTGATGACAATAGGTCTAGGCTGAGGAAGAAAAGAGTGTTCAAGGCCACACTGATGCTTCACATGCTACATGACATGGAGATTGTAGAACACTATAGGGTGGATAGGGACACATTACAAGAACTCTGTGAGGTCTGCCGCCCTCAACTCAGACCCAGAGCCAACCAAGGAGACCCCATCCCAGTGGAAGCTAAGGTATATGTAGCCCTTAGGATAATAGCTACAGGTACCTTTCAAAGACCAACTGTGGACATGATGGGCATGTTGGAGGCATCAGCATCCAGGATCCTACACAAATTCCTGGATGCCATGATGGAGACAATAACATGTATTTCATTGGGCCATGCCAGGACATCAGCTGTGATCACCTGACTAACAACAGTAATTGAAGTTTGCCTCCCTCTTACACAAAACAGAGGGATCCCCTTGTTTGATCCATATCAGTAACTCTCTGTGATAGCAGTGTACATTGTGTTGCATTTCACTGTGTGAATAATGCTTGCACTAGTAGAGTGCATAGCCGTTCCTGTGGCAAAGAAGAATAAGGCATCCATCCTGTGTTCTGAAGATCCACTGGTGTGCAGGTTCAAATCCAGCACTATGTAGACATGTGTAATGTGTACTTTCATTTGCTACTGTTGTTAGCATAACTACCTTTACACATTTCACTTCTTTTTTCTGTTTCACTTTCTTTTACTTATGGGAAAAAGAATGTAGGAGATGTCCATCTCCGTTACTAGTACATGTCAGTCTTGGGGTAAATTGTTTGAGCATAGTCAAACATGACACACATTGTTTCTGATAAGAACAAGGCTGTTGTCTTGTTTGTAACAGAAAACAAACTGTGTAATATTTGGCTCTGCTCACCTGTTTTGAGCGGAGCGCCACATGGCTCAAACTGGACTAACAAGAACACCTAGGAAACAGACTGCCAAAAATAGTAACCAGATAAATTCAATTATTGCTGTTGGTCAATTAAAAAAAACAGGCCTGGAGTACAGAGTCAGCTGGTAGACATGAGCACTGCAGTTCCTGTTTGCACATTGCTTACCTGCTCGCAAAGAGGTGTAATTCGCATGTGCGTACACTTTGTTCATCATCCCACAAACCCGCTGCCCGCTGTGCTAGGGGACTGCTTTTATGATGCTTTATTGTTGAGCTATATTGGATATTACATTGGAAATATTACACAATAAGGTCCAGATGTAAGCATGTCTCATATATTTACAATACATCAATATATTTCCCACCTCCCACTTCCCCCCAAACAATGATCAGTACAACACTGGGGACTCATTCCTTTTTCCAAACATGTATCAATCATGTTACCACCTGTAATATTAACTGTAGTGTGCTCTTACATGGACAGGTCCACATGGTGCTCACATCCATGCTCTGCTAACATTAAATATCCAAGTATGGTCAATAAGGGTACTATTGTTGCTGTACTAAAAGGGTTATTAACAGAATACTGCTATTAGCTTAATAGCCTCATATAATGCTATGAGACCATGTACATAGGCAGGACCCACAAGCTGTGTTTCACTACATGGGTTGTTGATGTCATCTACTATAAATACACTTGTAGTTGGGTACAGATCATACTTGTGCCATGGTGCTTGCATTAAGTACTGTGTTCTGTAGTCTATGTACTTTATTTATTTTTTTATTTCCAGTTTGATGACTGGGGAGGTCCACTGGGCTCAGGGAGCCCATTTTCAGTGGAGGCCTGGGAGAAAAACTCTGCATTACATAGTTTACTTATAGATGCAATCATAGTAAAGTAGACACATTTACAATTATAATTACATTTCATGTTCGAGAACAGGAATAATTCTTTGGTTACATAGCATCTAAATATTTAAGATGGCAGTAGTGGCTTCATTGAAAGTGAGAGTAATGACTTAGTTGAAGTAGAGAGAAACAGTGGAATGTGCTATTTACAATATGTGCATTTATGTTAGATTAGCTTGTATTCAGAATTGTCAGGAGATTAGTCATACAGGATGGAGTGGGGTGATTAGTAATCTAGGTGGGGAGAGTGCAGTTGCATTTCCAGTTAGTTGAAAGGTAGGAATGTAGCTGAGTTTTAAAGTTATGAAAGTTTTCACAAGTCTTCAGTGAGGAGGGAAGAGAATTCCATTTTTTAGCTAAGGAAAAGGATAATAGAAGCTGACCAGCAGGATAGTTGGGTTTGCGTACAGTGATTAGATTTTGGTGAGTGGATCTTAGAGTTCTATGTGGGGTGTATGGTTGTAGGATGTTGATTAGTGCAGGACATTTAGTAGGTTGAAATATTAGTCTGTGGGCTGTTGTAATTTGGAGATAGTCTAGATGGTTGGTGAGTTCAAGCCAATTTAACAAATGAGGGGCAGTGCAATGATGGGAGGAGTATTTGGTTTTGGTGGCAAATTTAGAAATTTTATTATAACAGACTTCCAGTTTGTAGGAGAGAGAGGAAGATATGTTTGTTAGTAGAGGAGCACCATACATTAGTGAGGGGAGTAGATAGCTAGTGGCGAGAGTTTGTCTAGTGGAAAGAGGGAGAAAGTGGGTGTTTCTGTATAGCATGCCAAGTTTTATATGCATTTTCTTAATGTTTTGCTGGATGTGAGTATCAGATTTTAGGTGTTCATTAATAGTTACCCCGAGTAGTTTAGCAAAGGGAACAACCTCTATAGTAGAGTTGTTATGGATAATAATTTTGAATGAGTTTTTATCAAGAGGGAAGGCTTTTGAAGGAGAGAATAGTAGTATTTTGGATTTGTTGGCATTTAGAGAGAGGTGGTTTTGGAGCATCCAGTTCTCAGTGGTAGAGAAGGCAGTTTGAGTCATTGTTTGAAGCTCAGGGAAGTTAGAAGTGGAGCAGACTAAAGTTGAGTCATCTGCATATTTTACAATTTTGGTGTTGGGTATGGGTGTATGGAAATCATTGATAAAAATGTTAAACAGCATTGGACCAAGTATGTATCCCTGGGGTACCCCAGTGGGGGTAGGAAGAAAGGTTGAGGTATCTTTTCCCCATTTCACAGCTTGAGATCTGTCAGCAAGGTAGCTTGAGAACCAGGATAAGGTATTCTGAGAGAGATTAAGGTTAGAAAGATGGTTCAAGAGATGGGTGTGGGAAATGGTATCGAATGCCTTGGACAGATCTAGTAGAACTGTTGGTACTATTTTTCCAGAATCACTGGCAAGATTTATTGTATCTAAGAAGGAGAGAAGGGCAGTGATAATACTATGGCCAGGTCAGAAGCCATGTTGGGTTGGAGTGATTAGTTGGTGATTGGTTAGGAATGGCATAAGCTGAAGGTGGATGCATTTTTCCAGAGGTTTTGAGGTTGGGGACAGGATAGCTATGGGGCAGTAGTTAGAGATACTATTGTTTTTGCCTCCTTTATGGAGAGGTAGAATAAAGGCTGCATGCCACAGTTTGGGTGCATAAGATTCCTGTATGGATCTATTAACCAAGATGCTAATGGGGAGAGCGATTCCATCTGCGGCGATTTTTAGGAAGGAAGTTGGAATACCGTCAGGGGCATTGGAGCATAGTTTTAGTTTAGAGAGTAATTTTTTTATATAGGAGGTTGAGATGGGTTTAAATTCAAATATCGTAGGAGGATTGGGGTAGTGGGTGGTGTAGAGGCTGAGGAAGACTGGATTAGTTGAGGGGAAGGGTTGTTGTTAGGGAAGGTTTTGGTCATTTCTGCTATGGAGTTGGTAAAGAAGGACTTGAATAGAGAGGCTATTTCAGGATCATATTTCAGTTGTCAGGACAAGTGGTTGTTTTTGGTACCTGGGTTGAGAAGTGAGTTAATGGAATTCCAGAAATGTTTGGGATTTTTTGAGTGTTTAGACTGGAGTTTGATATAGTAGGATTTTTTGTCCCCGATAATTTGTTTTTTAACAAGGTTGCAGAGTTGTTTATATTTAAGAAGAGTTTCTGGCTACTTGTTTTGATGGTATATTTTCCAGGATTTATCTCTTTTTTGCATAAGTCTTTTGGTATCTTTGGTTAGCCATGGGACAGTATTGGTTTTTATACTTTTTGTTCTTGGTGCAGCTAGGGAGTTGAGGGCAGTCAAGAAGGTTGAGTTGAAAAATTCTACGGCATTGTCTAGAGGAAGAGTTTTTATAGATTTCCAGTTTGTTTATTTTAGGGAGTTAGAGAGAGTTGTGGGGTTGAGGTTTGTAAGGTTATGTGTGTGAATATAGGTAAGAGTTCTATTCCACCTGTAGTCAACTGTGTGTATGTGTGTCTAGTACACCTGATATCCTACAGTTATTTCACCAAGGTTTCCCTCGGTTTTGATACTTGCACAAACTGACCCATCCACTTCACACAGACCTCTCAACCTATTGTCCCCAACATGGCCTGATGATGTCACCTACTATAAGTTCACCTGCACTCCTGTAGAGCTTTAACTTGGGCTGGAGTCCTTGCCTTAAGTACTGTGTTTTGTAGTCCATGCACCTTAGATAGGTAGGAGTTCTATTCCCATTGTGGCCAACTGTGTGTGTCTAGTCAGCAGAATATACCTGGGATCCTAGTTACTGCACCAAGACCATGGTTTCCCCTCTTTTTGATACTTGCACAAGCTGACACATCCACTTCATGCAGATCTTCCAACATATTGTCCCCCACATGGCCTGATGATGTCACCTACTATAAGTTCACTTGTGCTAAAGAAATCCATCTTGTGCTGTGTTGCTTGCCACATCTACTTCATGGAGATCTCCAATGTATTGTTCTCCACATGGCCTGATGATGTCACCTACTATAAGTTCACCTGTGCTATAGAAATCCATCTTGTGCTGTGTTGCTTGCATTAAGTACTGTGTTTGTTCAGACAATGTGCTGGAGACCATCCATCCATCCATGACCTCATTCTGTACCACACGTTACATTGACCTGGGTTTTAATCTATCCACAAATCTCATGGTATGTTTTCTAATCTCTAAGTTATGTGGATGAGAAAGGACTGTGTTATTTAGAGGTACTGCATATGTCTGTTGAGGTTAATGCAAATGCTAGCTTTACACTTGTATTGGTGTTTTATTCATGTTTCCCTAGAGTGCTGTAAGACATAGTTGTGTGCACAGTCGATATGAGGACATACAAATCTGGATTGTGACACTCTGACACCTGCTATTGGGTGTCATGTTTTACAGTAGGCCATGGAAGTGTAAGGAGACCACAGTCAAGCAACATATCTATCCATGGCTTTTATAAAATGAACATATACAAATAATATTTCAATTTATAATCACAACTTCAATGTTAATATCTAGGTCATTGTATATGTAGGCCTTTATGTATGCCTGTTATCAAAATGTGAGGACAATGGCAGTCCAGATAGTAGAATAGTTACAGGACTATAGTACACAGTTAACACACAAAGGCAACCCTATAGGTAGTCAAGTTCTTGTTATCAAAAATGTGTCATACATACATATATATCTAACATAGTTCCAACATATCACCGTATCATACCTCATACAGACATAAAATCAATAACTGCTCCCTCATGTCAACTGCTGTAAGTGACAGGGTCTACGATGTGAAGTGGAAAAACAAGTAGGTTGCAGTTCTCCTGTTTGCACACTGCTGCACTCAGACAGAACATAACATAATGGGAACTATAGAGGCAATGTCTTTGAAAGGCTGAAAAGGATGCTATAATATGCACAACCTAAAATTATGTCCTTATCCCACTGAGAGTTACATTTCCAATCATAGATGTAACAACTGTGTAGACTGAAGATGACACCCAGTGGATGTAAGGCAGATTGCAGTGCAGTTGTGATTTTCCCCTCCAAAACAGTAATCACTCACAGCTGCAATCCATTACTAATCTGCAACCTATAAAAAGGCAACCCTGTAGGTAGTCAAGTTCTTGTTAGTTCTATGTGTTTTGAGCACTGTGAACCAGCAGTATTTCCAACCAGTACTTCCAAGCTTTCTCTACAGAGGAGTCATCATTCTCACAAGATATGTTTAATTTTTTGTCACCTGCATATAGCATTTACTGGGCTGTATTTCAAAATTCTGTGAAGCACAGTGTTCTCCAATGTTATCTTTATGTATGACTTAAAGTCTAATGATAGCATGGCCCAGTTTGTCAAGTCACTGAGCAGTTACTCATAATTGTCAAGACAGGTAACTACATGGGTTAGACTGCTATGTGGGATATATCTAAAAATGTTTCATGGACAAGCACATTGACAGCATTTGTAGAAATTCTAAGATGTAATGTTACATGACAGTGGCAATTGCCTGTACCTTTGTGAGGGGGATATTTAATGTGAGGTAGTGTTATGGCACTAAGAAGAATAGTTTCAATAGTCAGTTGCCTTGTTTTGCATTCTGCCTGTTACAGGTTTCCATATGTTGACTGCTGTATGTTTCTCCACTGAATAATACTGACTGTCTGCCTTCTATGTTGCATCTATAAACAGTTATGTTGCAGTTACATGATGCTTATGTATACTCTGCATCTGTCTTCTTTCGGGACAAGTACAGCTATGGCATCCAGAGGTGTAAATCCCTGACATCCACCTTTTACCAATGGGGAAAACTAGGCTACAGTAGATGGCCTATATATCCATGGTGTGTTTCTACTCCAAAGGGGCATGTGGGATAGCCCATTGAATAACATTATGACAAGAAGTGGCTGCCAATGTAAATGCCATGGGCAACCTCAGACAAATGTATGACCAGATGCACCACAGAGACACTGACATGCTAACAGCTGTCAGATGAAGAGCTGCTGCAGTAGGCCGTGACTTCATGGGTACAGGTGGAGGACCTGCTATGCAACAACCACTGAAATTCAATGAGCAGTTCCTCCCTGACCTCTGGAGCAGTCAGAACTCCCAAGACACTAATGTGCAGCATGTCCTTGATATGGGCGCCAGTGTGTCAACATCTCAGGAGGAGCTTACAGGTAGGCCTTACTATGTGTACTGTTGAATAGTGTTGTATCTTGCTAGAAGAGAAATGAATAAGTTAAGTGTATGTCACATGTAGCTGTTTGTTTGTGGGGATTGCAGATTGCTACTGTTATAAGCTTAGTCTGTAGTTGTCAACCACGTTATTGTGTACATTTGTGTTGTTTGCAGCTTTAAATGTACCTCTGTTAGTTGTCAATGTGATTTTATTGGCCTTACTTCTTACTTAACTTCTTCCAGTTCTACCATCAATGTAGCAGGAACTGCCTCCACCAACCACATCACATGATCATCTTCCAGGTAAGCCTAGTTATCTGAACAGTTGAATAGCATTGTACAGGTCAAGGGATTTAAATGAAGTAGTTATTTGTGGTACATCTGTTTTTTGTTTTTGTGGTTAGGAGATTGCTTCAGGTATAAGCTTAGCTTGTAATAGTAAACCACATTCTTTGGGTGACTGTTGATTTCTGCTATTCAGGGGACAATGTAGTAGACCCTGTTTTACTGATGATTGTGGTGTTTTTGGCCTTATCTCTTGCTTCACTTCTTCCAGGTCCATCCGGCCTACAGGCATGCTTGCCATCCACAGCTGGTAAGTGAAATGCTGTCATTTTTAGTAGTGCTGATCAATACAAAGCAATATTGTAAAGTGTAATTTGTATTTAAGTCATGTTTTCCATATTGCTCAGCTTTCAGTAATACTGGCAGCACTGTTACTTTGTTAGCATGTATTGCAGTGTAGTATTTCCATTACTAAGCTATTTCTGTGTTTCTGTATTTTTTTGCAGGAGTTTCTGACAGTGGAACTATGGACACACTGTGTCAGTATGTCATCTGAGTTTGATGATGATGGTGGCCAAACTGAAGCACAGTCTGTGTGGGCAGAAGTTGAATCTGACACAGAGATTGTCATTCAGTCATCCCCTACATTGACATTTGATACAGCCAGTAGGCCTATGCTACCCAGTCCACTGATCCCACAGATTTTGGATGTGTTCAGGGTGAGGACAGTGATCAGGGTAGTGTGGTTACTGTGGTTTCAGTGCCTGTTGAGTCTGACCATAACCAAAGTGTGAGTGAGGTGGCACACAAGGGAAGTGATAGTGGTGCTCAGAGGAGGCCTGCTGTACTTCTACCACCTGGTGCAGGTGTCACTTCCTGTTCCACTCAGCAAATGTTTAGGGCCATCATGGAGGCACTGGCACATTCCGATCATTTGTCCAGAAAAATGTTCAGAAGGATGGATGTGGCACAGCTTGACATGCATGAATGCCTTCACTGTATTCCTGATGCCATGGAGCACATACATGACACCTTGGAATGAGCAGTGTCTTGTGATGGAAAGTCAGCAAGGAGGGAAACGGGATCCCCATGGGCATAGGACAGCAACATCACCTGCTGTCAGTCAATGTGGCATTGATGATGCTCCCATAGTGGCAGTACTTCCACTAGTTCTTTAGTGAGTGTGCTGTCCACATGCAGATGTTTCAGGCCAGGGGGTCATGGCCCTGGGTATTCCCAGGAAGACATCATGAGCATGGTTCTGGATGGCAACATACCAGTGCAACTCCTGGCAGAGTCGGGTCTTGCAGTTGGGGACAAAACAATTAACTGCAACCTCTACCATGCCCAGCTCACACCTGTTCAACAGAACAAGATGTAGAGCTAGCACTCAGCTTAGCTGTGTCCACGCACACACTCACACACCAATTTCACATGGAGGATAGCCACACACATGCACATGCACACGTGCGCACACACACACACACACACACACACACACACACACACACACACACACACACACACACACACACACCAACCTTTTGGATCAGCAAGTGATAACTTGCCAGATCCCTGTGTAACACCTTTGTGTTTCAGGGATACAAATCAGTGTCTGATACTGAAGGTGCATAGGTAGGTTATTGCTTACTATATTTGCATTTCTGTTATAGAAATGTTCATTTTTACCTGTGACATATATTGTGATTGGATATATAAATAGTTGAGAGCATGCAATTGTCACTATTTTGTACTGAATGCTGTTGTAATGCTTGGAAATTGAGAAACTGTGGGGGGCATCAGTTTTGACTCCTGTCTGTAAAGACCAACACACAATATCCTGTGCAAATTATGTGATCTGTGCCATATCCCCTACTTTATAACATATGTGTTACAGGATGTTCCAGCCAATACTTATAATACAACTCAAAGGTTAAGCCATGATAATCTAATTTTAGGTTTGTATGACAGCATGACATGTATTTTTTACTTGTTTGCAATTTAATATTGTACATTTTACTTTATTTTTATTTACTATTTGAGTGACGCATCATATAGCACAAACAAAGAAAGCTAAGTGCATTTTGTTTGTGCATAAAGTGGCAGTGCACAAATTGGATGAATGGGTCACCCATGTAGCAGACAGGACCCAGAAAGCTACACACATATACCAGATGTATTCAATTAATACTACTGGCCATTGCGCAAACACATTTTCTGGCAGCACACACTGTCATGCAAAGTGTTTGCAAGATGGTAAGTGATGTGCAACATTTTCAAATGTTGCAAATCCAGAAAGTGCGTACTCCCAGGAAGTGTGATACCTGAAATTGGCAGGAAAACACTATTCTACATTAGACTCAATCTGTGATAGACGTGGCTGGTGTTCCTTGAGAGTTTTTGAGATTCTGTGCTCAAAGATGTGCTGTCCAGGAGTCCAGTGTTTGTTGGACTCCCAGTCAATGAACATCAGCTCAAGTTGTTGCAGAGGGGCTACCCTGGCTCAGAGTACAAGGCAGAGACATGGGATAGTCTGGCTTGGGCTTTGTCTAGTGCTACCAGTATCACCCACACTGGTGAACAATGTAGGAACCACTACAGAAACTTCAGGATGAGGAACTGGGATACCCTCAACCATTGGATAGAGGAATGAGGAACTGGGGACACCCCACAGATGTGTAAGTGTCAGTTAGACACTTAGAGACTACTGTTGCAGTTAAAATCTGGATGCAGTCAGGATTGGTATGCTTAATGGTATTCTCCATCACAGACTGGGCACTGAATGTGTGGACCCATGATGCTAGATTGGCATGGATGTAAGATGCATATGGTATGTATGCATCCCAACAGTGTGGTTATTTTAGCATTAAAAAGTTACGATGCATTTATTTGTTACTTATACAGTTGTATCAAATTGAGCATTCATTTTGTAACTGTAATAGGGACGTACGCATGCATTACTCTGGAGGGAAAAACAATAGTTCATTATTACAAAGTAGTCATAGGTTGTGCCTACAAAATCCACACTTCCCAAATATATCAAAATTATATATTAAATATGTTAATGTTTCATCAGTATTGTAATGTAACATCAGAGCTGTAAAGCGGTGTCTCCACTGGCTTGTTGTAGACTGTAATCAGTATATTTGGACCACTCATATGTGCAATGTATGCACACATTAGGGATTACTTACTGCAGTCTGTAGTATATTGTGCATCTGTTAGAAGCTGGGTAGTTTGAATAGTAAACAGAGGTATTTGTTAGGAGTTTGTAGTGTTAAATGTAGAGGTAACAGAAAAGAGTAAAATTATTGTATCGATGCTTTGTATGTCACATATAAAGTTACTAATGTTCTGTGTTTTTTTCTCTCACCCCAACCCTTTTCTATCTCTTTTTTTTTTGGTTTATTATTTTCTTATTTTTGTGTTTACTTTTTTATTTTTTGTTTATTCCACAGCACAATAGGGTAGGACTGTCTTACGGGATTCACCTGCCCCCACTCCACCAGCTACAGCATCACTGCCCAGCACATCTGGTGCAATACCTGGCAGCAACCCTTCTGCCACTCCACCAGTACCCGGCCCCTCAGGTAGATCTGCCTCAGAAGACAAGGCTGTGGCTCCCTCCAGGTGCAATGGCAGAGGGGGTGAGTTTATCACATGTGACAAACTGCCAGGGATGGTGCATAGAATTGTGCACTGCATTGTTGGTGCACATCTATGCTGACTGGAGACACTGCTCTCCATCATTGTATTAAATAACACAGGAGACACAGATTTTGGACGCTGCAACCATTGGCACAGTGAGGTGACAGTGATGACAGTCCAGTGGGTGAGGACTCACTTCTCACTGTTACCCAACTTGACATCCATGGGTTTGTGATATTCCCACCTTCATCCCATCCATGATGTTCGCCCACCTCACGTGTCCTTCACGGTCCCTGTCTCTTGTCTTGTTTGTCTTGTCTGTCTGCAATTGCTTCCTCACCTATCCAACTTACCTCACCCAGACATTTCTACATCCCTTCCCCAACATTTCTGTCTCTCAAAAGAATGGGCACCTGTCCCACAAAAAAGAAATTGTCCCATACATATCTCTCTGTTTTGCATCTGTGTTCATGACACACATGATTATTTCACATTCTCTATACAATTCTCTATACAACAGATTGTGTTGTGATCACCCCCCTCTCTGAAGGTGACAGTCCAAATTCAGTCACCTTTGTATGTTTTATTCTGGAAGAAATTGATAGCTATGGTTCTTCCCTTCATCCTTCCTGCACATTCCCGCCTTGTTTTTACTTTGTTCTGTCCCCTGCTTGCTCCCCATTTCACCAGTTTCCTATTTTCCTCATTTTATTTTTTAAAGAAATATTGCACTATGGTACATGTTCAATTTGATGCAACTTTATTAAATCACAACTAAGCTGTCCTTAATTTTTAATGCTACAAAAGTACTACAAAAAGTATTATTGTTATTAATATACTATTTAGACAGTACTGTTCTGATGCATACATACCACATGCTTCTCGCATCCTTGTCAGATGCTTAGCATGGGACCAAACATTCAAGACTTTGTCCTCAGCAGCTGTGGAAAAAACAGAACAGGGCACCACTACGAATACCAGTCTTGACTATATTCAGCTTTTAACTCTTGCAACTACTCAATGAAATTGATACTTACACATTTGTAGGGTGCCCCCTGCCCAACATTTCCTGATCCAAAGCTCGAAGGTATCCTGCTTCCTCCATTGGAGGTTATCAAAATGATGTCTGCATTGTTCACCTGTGCGGGGGATACCTGTCACACTGGTTAAGGTCCTGGCAACACTATTCCAGACTTCAGATTTATATTCTGAGGTGGAATAGTCCCAATGCAGCAACCTCGGCCCATGCTCTCTAACTAGGAGTCCAACAAAAATCTTGGATTTCTGGACACCCCGACTCTGTACCTGAAAGTGTACACCATCTCCAGCAACTCCAGACATGCCTGCCATAGTTCAAGCTCAATGTCTAGTGAGCATTGCCCACCAATTGCAGTTTATATAGTGTTGTTTCCCACCTATTCCACATCTTGTGCTTATTGAGAGTACACTCATTTTGAATTTGAAGCATTTGAAAATGTTGTGCATCGCTTACCATTGTGCAGACACTGTAGGCGAGAGCGTGCACTGCAGGGCACTGTGTTTGTGCAATGGTGAGCGATGTGCAACAGTGGTGAACAAAGTGATTTCTAGCTGATAAGGTATACGAGCACTTGTGTAAATGGGCTAGTCAATTTTATCACATATACGGTTCTCCTGCACCTGCAGCTATTACAAGAAGATTGAAAAACAGCTGTGTATCTTGCACTTTATTGCTATAATCACACTCTCACAACACTAAAACAGAACTAGCACACAGTGTATCATCTGCACTCCACCCTTACATTTAACACCTGCTGCCATGGAATTAGTGAGATGGACTGTTATCTTAATAGTTATTATAAGGTTCTTGCTGTTAACTGCAGCACAATGCCACTGCATGATGTACAATATTATTAATTGAATGCATATAGTTCATATGTCTTGCTGTCTGGGTCCTGTCTACAACCTCAGTGGTCCATTCCTCCAGTTTGTGCACTGCTGTGCTTCCTGCAAACCAGTTGAGCATAGCTAAACATGTTTATGCCAAGCTGCACATCGTGGAATCACTGGCAATTAAAATAAATAAATAAATAAATAAATAAATAAATAAAGGATAACAAAAATTAATTAAAACACAAAAGGCAGACTGTTCACAGTTTTGCAAATTCTGTAGATATTGCATCATGTATTTGGCCTTTACCTTGTGAAAATGGAATGTGTGGTTTATTGTGAAATCACTGAAGATTGCACTCACTATACATATACATTTGTGTTCCGTACCTCATAGCTTTCAGAAAATGTATGCTTGCCCTTTGCCCCAGAATGATCCACATTCACTATACAGGTTTCGCAGCCAGTAACACCAGGGAGAGCTACAAAACCTTCCCTACATGTGCTGTGCTTCATTAATATTTATGGCACGTGATGCACAATATCAGGTAGACAAATACACTCCATGTAGGTTCTGCGCGGAACCTACACAGAGTTTATTGAATCCGGCAAATTTACTTTAGGTTTTTTTATGTTATTATAATAAGATTTTTATTTTAAAATATTCTATATTATGCATATTATTGGTAGATATCCTTTAGGAAGTGCTCTGCCTATCCATAAATCATTTGCAGATTATAACAGAAAGCAGCAACGGTAAACTGAAGCATGACTTGTATCACCATTCAGTAAAATAAAATCACATTTATTTTCAGGCAGGTAAGCGCAGCACTTTCACCACAAAATGTGGCTTCATCAGACCATTTACAAGTAAAAGTGCATAAACTGCCAAACATTTTCAGTTATACATAACACCTCCCCCTAATTAAATTCAAATGTTTGTTGCAGCAAATCAGTTCAGCACAAAATGCCCCCTAGTTGCTTGACATCATAAACAAATTAAAACAGCAACAAATTAACTATTCGTTGCTCATACATAAATAAAATCCACATTATAATACTGAAAATTCATCACATAATAAAATTTTATGCACACTCCACTTTAAAATATATACATATCTCATCCTTAGCAGCATAAATTATATTGTGCATCTATATATCAACTAGCTGTCTAGTTGCTTTTATTTTATATAGATCATCACATAATAATAAATTTATATCATTGTGACATAACATTTCCTACTTGTTATAACGGATTATATGGTCAAGCACGCGCTCAACTCCAAAACCCAAATCATTCAAGTCAATACATCATTACTTACGCATTCATATATGGAGTCATATTACACCCATTTAAATATCCCTCCAAGTCTATCCTGTAGTGTAACTAGGTCCTTTCAAATTAAAGATATAATACCATCAAACATGTGAATACATAATCGTTCAGCTCACAGCCCTTGTATGCTGTCAAAAATCAATCAAGAAGTAATTTCTGTTTTGCGTCATTCAAATAAACAGTTTAACGTACCTTCTTAAACATAGATGGATGACGAGCCTATTTATCTATATATCCATACTAGGTTCCAAAATGCAGTTAAATATGTACTTATCCGGTTTACTTTTGCAATAAACCCCCTTTTTTAGCATGAATGCTGTTAAGCACTCACTCTATTATTTATTTCACAAAAGCACTCATAATCGTGACGTCATCACGCCATGCCTCCGTTCCTTAAAAACATAGCCGTCTAAATAGTTTGCTGTTCGGCTACTTGCAAAGTGCATTTCCTATAACATAAAGACTATATAACATCAAATTTAACTAATACAAAGTCCTCATGTATATATATATATATATATATATATATATATATATATATATATATATATATATATACTTTAAAAAATCTATTCACAAACATGAGCAGTTCCATTATATATTCAACATATATGGTATTATATAGAATCAATGCAGGTCTTCATAATATGCCCATATAAGTATATTATTGTACATCCATCAAACTGCTACTGATATTGGCATCAATCTACATCTTCAAACTAATTTCATCTAACAGGTACTTATATAGAAATAGTAGTAAAGAATGACAAATCATAGACAATAAATGCAATTCTAAAAACTAAACTGCACTTCATATGAAAATATTTATAGCTAGCCAAAAAAATAATTTATCATTTGAGCAACATATACTAAACTGCAAGACATGTTCTAAATATATATGGTATCATGATCGATACCACGGCACATCTCTTGTTATATATAAACTATAGAGTGCATGTCATAGTATATAGCCAGATATAGTTAAAGAATTTTGTGTGTATATATATATATATATATATATATATATATATATATATATATATATATGTGTGTGTATATACATATATATGCACTTCTAGCCCAAGCTATATTAAATAGTCTTAACATACATCACCAACCATTAATTCCTGTTACGTGCATGTTCATATAAAACTGAGGTATATAGTTGCATAAACAGATGCACTTATATACATACTTCTACACATATTACTAAATGAAGGAATATTTAGTACTATGTGTAGAAGTATGTATATAAGTGCATCTGTTTATGCAACTTTATGGTCAGTTTTATATGAACACGCACATAACAGAAATTAATGGTTGATGATGTATGTTAAGACTATTTCATATAACTTGGGCTAGAAGTGCATATATATGTATATACACACACACATATATATATATATATATATATATATATATATATATATATATCTATATATATATATATATACATATATACACACAAAATTCTTTAACTATATCTGGCTATATACTATGACATGCACTCTATAGTTTATATATAACAAGAGATGTGCCGTGGTATCGATCATGATACCATATATATTTAGAACATGTCTTGCAGTTTAGTATATGTTGCTCAAATGATAAATTATTTTTTTGGCTAGCTATATTTTCATATGAAGTGCAGTTTAGTTTTTAGAATTGCATTTATTGTCTATGATTTGTCATTCTTTACTACTATTTCTATATAAGTACCTGTTAGATGGAATTAGTTTGAACATGTAGATTGATGCCAATATTAGTAGCACTTTGATGGATGTACAATAATATACTTATATGGGCATATTATTAAGAGCTGCATTTATTCTATATAATACCATATATGTTGAATATATAATGGAACTGCTCATGTTTGTGAATAGATTTTTTTAAAGTATATATATACATGAGGACTTTGTATTAGGTAAATTTGATGTTATATAGTCTTTATGTTATAGGAAATGCACTTTACAAGTAGCTGAACAGCAAACTATTTAGAAGGCTATGTTTTTAGGGAACAGAGGCATGGCGTGATGACGTCACAATTAGGAGTGCTTTTGTGAAATAAATAGTAGAGTGAGTGCTTAACAGCATTCATGCTAAAAAAGGGGGTTCATTGCAAAAGTAAACCGAGTAAGTACATATTTAACTGCATTTTGGAACCTAGTATGGATATATAGATAAATAGGCTCGTCATCTACCTATGTTTAAGAAGGTACGTTAAACTGTTTATTTGAACAACGTAAAACAGAAATTACTTCTTGATTGATTTTTGACAGTATACAAGGGCTGTGAGCTGAATGATTATGTATTCACATGTTTGATGGTATTATATCTTTAATTTGAAAGGACCTAGTTACACTACAGGATAGACTTGGAGGGATATTTAAATGTGTGTAATATGACTCGATCCATGAATGTGTAAGTAATGATGTATTGACTTGAATGATTTCGGTTTTGGAGTCGAGCGAGTGCTTGACCATATAATCAATATAACAAGTAGGAAATGTTATGTCACGATGATATAAATTTATTATTGTGTGATGATCTATATATAACAAAAGCAACTAGACAAGCTTGTTGATTTATAGATGCACAATATAATTTATGCTGTTAAGGATGAGATATGTATATATTTTAAAGTGGAGTGTGCATACAATTTTATTATGTGATGAATTTTCAGTATTATAATGTGGATTTTATTTATGTATGAGCAATGAATAGTTAATTTGTTGCTGTTTTAATTTGTTTATGATGTCAAGGAACTAGGGGGTGTTTTGTGCTGAACTGATTTGCTACAACAAACATTTGAATTTAATTAGAGGGAGGTGTTATGTATAAATGGAAATGTTTGGCAGTTTATGCACGTTTACTTGTAAATGGTCTGATGAAGCCACATTTTGTGGTGAAAGTGCTGCACTTACCTACCTGAAAATAAATTTTATTTTATTTTACTGAATGGTGATACAAGTCATGCTTCAGTTTACCATTGCTGTTTTCTGCTGTTTTGCCTACATTTTACAACAGGGACTCTTTGCTTACTGGGGAACATTCTTTCTTGGACATTGGCAGATTATGCATTTTTAGAAATGAAGTCCCAAACAGTTTTGTTTTGAAGTAACAGAAATTGAGATAAAGCAATATATTTTCCAGATAGTGAGATATTTGGATTTTTGTCAGTAAGTTGAAACAGAATATAAACACTGTCCAAATTTGTTTTTATTAATTTATGGAATAACTGAACATATTTATGTATAAATTATAAATGTTTACTATTTTAAGATTGCTATTATTTAAAAAGGGGGCAGGTGATTTAAATTATATGTGGTAATGGCTCTAGACCATATATTTACCCATACAGGTTTTAATTAGGGTCTTCTTTGTTCAGGAAGATGATATTAGTATTTTACTTGACCTAATGATTAATTAGAATACATTTCTGGTTGGTTGGCAATTCTATGCTAATTTAGAGTGATTAATTCAGGATAACAGATTTATAGATTTAGGAGACAAAATACATTTAACCAGTGGTGACTTTATGATTTTAAATAACAGGATTTGATTATATGAAGATATGTAAAATACAAATGTTGAAAATTTACATATTTTAATTGTTTGTTACTTTTGATAAAAAGGAGGACTCTGTCTTTGCCCAGTTGTTTAAATCAGCTTATATCAATGACATACATTTGATTACATACATTTGATATTTTAATACCTCTTCTTCATGAAATGTTATACTTATATATTTTATTTTTATATGTTGTAGTTCAGTTGGGTGTAAAAGAGGGTAACAGTCACTTAGTAGAAACAACTGATGCTGATAGCTTAAATTTGTAGTCCAACATTTTAGAAAAGGCTTGAATTGCATTTATCATTTTAGTAGACAGATCATGAAAGTGTTAAGGAGACACTTGAGTCTTAACCATTGGAAGCTGCCGAAAGATGTACTTTTAATAATTTCAGGTAGAAGTCCAGTAAAATGATACAATACATTGCTGAAATGAACAGGGAATTTGTATAGATGAAACTTATATATAGATTTGTGACTGGATTTACAGTGCAGTTTACCAAAATAAAATAATTTTTAAATAGTATTTAACATTTTGAAAGGCATTTGAAATGCATAGATACCGCAGTCAGAAATAATGCAGTAGTGCAGGAGGAATGAAGTATATGTCAGTACTGTAAATTAAATCAAGAATTAAAAAATTGTCATCAGTGAAACAGTAAATCCCACTTATAAGTTTTAAATATAAAGAAGCTAAATATCAAAGTTATGGAAAATCAGTTCATACAAAATAAGCCTGTCACAATGATGCACAATTACAAGAAAAAGGTAAAATTATAATCACTGAAAAAATGTTAAACATATTTAAAAAAATGAAAAGTATATGAAAGCAATACTGAATTACCAATATGTTCAATAGTTTAAAGAGAAAATAATTGTTTGTATTTCCATGTATTATAAACATCTAAGAAATGGACTTGAAATTTGATACTGAAATAATATTTCATACATCTGTTTGGTTCCTAAGAAATGCTTACAGAATGTTGTTGTAAAGATGAAAGCATACACAGGTGAGGCTTTGTCTGTCTTGGGTACATTATGCTAAGAAAATCAGAAAAAAAAGTACAAAAATACTTTCAGATTTTAAGACTGCCTTTGGTTGTAATAAAGGATGAAAAGGTGACCAACAATCAGCTCATAAATTAGTTGTGAATTGAAAACAAATTATGCTTGTGAACCTGTGTGTGTTGCATAAGTTTAAATCAGGGCAAAAAGTGCTTTGTTTGCATGAAAGAGTGTTTCATTTGAAAATTGGCTATATGTTGTCAAAGCCATCCCTTTTCTTGAATCAGAGTATGATACCTAAGCTTTGAAAAGTAGATCATTGCCATTTGGAGTAAAAGAAAGACCAGGTAAAGATAGACTTGAGAAAGAAGGGTCCAGTTGTCCTATAAAATACAAGGAATGGGGTACTCTGCTTGTTCCTGCTGTAAAAGAGATACTGCTTTATGTACTTGTGGTGATTATAAACTGACCATTAATCACACTGTAGGCTTTGAAACCTATCTCCTCTCTCAATCAGAAAAGCTAGTGGCTATACTGAGTGATGGAACTGCATTTTCTAAAACAGATTTAGCCACTGCTTATTAACAAGAATTACTTATTATACAAGAGAAGATCATGAAAAATGAAAAACGTGCATGCTGATTGTTCAATCCAACCAGTGTGCCTATTGTAAATCCACAATAAACCAACAGGAAATAGTCCAGCAGCTAAGGTATCATGAAGCAGCTGAAATTTGCTCTCGCTGTATAGAAAACATCTTGTCTGCACCAAATGCCATTAGATGTACAGCATGTCCAGAAGCTACTATGTTAGCCGCAATCATACACATATAAAAAAAAAAAATCATACACATTCAAAACAAAAAAAAATCAAATATGGAAAAAAACATATGTGATTTCTCTTGTATGTAGAAGATCGTGGATGACATAATAGCTTGTGAACAAGTTCTACATCTAAACTAATCAAGTCTAGAAGTTTAAAGACAAAACTAATAACCAGATAAATTAACCCTGATGTAACCAACGCATGAATTTTAGTAGTTATACCACCACATCCATTCATTGGATCTTTACAATTACTAAACACTGTTCGCATTTTTTTTTTTTTTTTTTTTACAAGTCATTCTACATTAAACTACCTTCCTTGCTTAAACACTGTAGATAAAGATGTGCATTTAATATAAGTTTTTCACGTATAAAGAACAAGCATGACTACAGAAAAAAAACAGTAGTAAGCATGCTTCCATGTTTCAGTATGCCCATACACAGACATGTTATACACATTAAGACAAAGTAAAAACAGTTACAGCCCACAACAAATATTTAAAATAAGCAAAATAACCTGTACATGTTATTACCAATAACTACAATTCAATTTTCAAAAATAAAATAAAAAAATAAACAAATCTAGTAAAACAGTACTGACAAATTAATATTCTAAAATGAGCATGCTGATTGGCCAGTACAAAAAATGTGCCTCGTTTTACATAAAATAAGTCAATAATTGAAAATAAAAGAAAAATATAACACACATGGTGTAAAATAACCTAAACATATCACAAAACCAATAAAAATAAAATAAACAAGAAACTTGAATTAAAAGTCTGGGTAGATGATTACCTCATCTCACTGAGTTGGGAATCACTCCAGGGAGTTTAAAATGTAGTAATATATTGGCTAGAGGGTATAAGAGTCAGTCTTCAAGCTTTTTCCCTGCTATAAATCAAGCAAGTTTGCAAGGCTGCATGTTTACTTACAGAGAACTCTGCAAAGATTTTCAAATTTTTCAACTGCATTCAGAGCCATCCAACCTACTATAAGAATATGTTCTTGATTTACTGCACTTATACTTGTTTTATACAGTGACCACTACTGCTTCTGGGCATTTTTTAAATCATTTATTTAATTTTGTGCAAAAGTAGTCATTTATCTGTTTGCTGGCTTTTCTAGCTCTGTTTGCCTTCCAATTGCTGTACAGAAGGGTGAATTAGCAAAGGACTTTGATGTTTGGTAGTTATTTGCTGTTTGTTGTTTAATATACACTTAAGAGCTGTTTTTGCTGAGCTTTTAGATTAAGAAATTCCAGGATCATCTATCTTGTGACAGTAAATGTTTACCTGGTCTCTGTTTGTTGAGAATCACTCCAGGGAGCTCAGTGTGTGCTTGTTTAGTGGCTAGAGGACATAGGCAGCCGTTTTCAAGCTTTTTTCTCTGCTATAAATCAGGCAAGTTTGTGTGGAGTTGCCCACTAACCAGCGGCAGTTAACAATGCCTGTATAGTAGTAAATGCCTAGATGGTAAAAATTCCCTGTAAAGTTAGGAGTAAGTCTGAAACTTGTTAAACAGTATGGCATTATGTGGAATTAAGCCTAGAGCAGCTAACTTGCACATAGCATATCACTACCATATTCTAACACTATATAACATCTTGTCCTTACCCACAGAAACTAATTTGCATATTGAATAGCAATACCATATCCTAACACTATATAACATCTTGCCCTTAACCCCAGAAACTACCCTAGGAGACCCGTGTTAAAACCCAATTCTTAATCCTAAAAGCCCACCCTTTTACAGGACCAGACAACATGGATATGTAATTTCCAATTATCTCTGTGGCCAGCTTGGTGGATTTGGGCATCCTAAGGCAGTGTCGTAATTGTCTCATGTCTGCAGACAACAAATTAATCATGAAAGAAAATAACACAGTATGCAAGAGATGTAAATGCACAACTTCCTTGGAGCCAAAAATCTCACAAACAAACAAGGTTGTCAGGAATACCCACACTGCATCTGTCTCACACACACTGTTCACCATGCACACAGATTGTCTTATGCTGAGGAGCTTAACTCATAACACCCAAATGACGGCTCCAGGTGCATCTGCAGTTAACTCCTAATGATACCTCTAGACATAAAGTATTGCTTGGCCATATTTGCATCAATAATTCTAAAACCATGCTAAGTAAAACGTTTTAAAATATTTCCTCTTAAAGCTTACACAATGGCAAACTTAACTGCATTAATATCTGACCTCTGTCTAATGTAAATAAATAGATATTAACTGTTGTTTTTCATATTAATTTATATAGATATAATTTTCACATTTTCTAAATATCTCAATAACAAAGTAACACAGACAGAACTCCTTAGCTTCATATGAAAGCTGTCAGCTAGATGAATAAAATGCTGCTGACAGTATGTGTGTAACTTGAGTGATTACTGAGTTATTGTAAGTTGTTTACAAAGTATTACAAATGTAATAGTTACTGTGTTTACTCTGACTTATAAAATTTGGTTTAAGACCTAGAACCTAAAGGACACCACCACTACAAAAATAGTTTGTGATGAAGGGTTTGACATTTATACTTCTTTCATAACCCCTATTGTTCCAGAGACATGAGCATTTGTTTGAAATGTGAGGACATAATTTGATTCTGTCAAAAGGCTTAGGCTCCACCCATTAAAAAGTTACAGTGCAAACTTCCTGAGCTCCATTGGAATGAATGAGTTAAAATAAACCTTCCCAAATCTCAAAGATCTTCAAAGGCACCTAATAGTGGCATTGCTCCACCACAATCAGTAAAACACACCAAAAGCAACACAAACATTTTTCACATAAGCCTCTACCCAATGGTTCCCCAATAGCAAAGCCCATAAGGCAAGCATATACTTTACCTAATACTGTTGTCACTGGGGACTCCATTGTCTGGCACACAAATACCCCACTCACCAGGTTAGATAAGGAAATGATAATGGTTAGTTGCCTATCTGGAGCCAGGATCCGCATTACACACGTGTTGAAGTTACCGCACTCCAGGTAAAAAATATGATTCTATTAAAGTCCACATGGGTGTAAATGACCTGAAACATACCTCAATGGACTATATGAAAAGAGACATAACTGATCTCTCAGAATATGTGTTACAGACAGGTATGAGCCTTGCATTGAGCAGCATTCCACCTTCACCAAGGATGATGATGCCACAGTATAAACATAAAATGATTGATTTTAACAATTTGGCTTAGTTTCTAGGGTCACTCAAGGGGGATCCAATATATGTGAGCATGGGAGAATATCGTCAACAGACCACATTGTTTTGTCAAGTATGGACTGAACCTGTTCCCCCTAGGTGTTTGGATATTGGCTAAAAGTTTATCCAACTCCTTAGAGCTTTTTTAAGCAATGCCAAAAAGACAAAACTGCTAACATAGTGAAAAAGTCTCCAAGGAACCTTAAGGTGTTATTGCTCAAACCCAAAATAAAAAAAAGAACTCCACACTCTTCAAACCCTCCTCACTCTGGAGAATATAGACATCTGTGCCATGACTTGGTTTAAAGCTGTAGAAAGTACTGTGGCAGTGCAAGGCTACATAGCCTTCCACACATTTAGACCAACCACAGCACAGACTGGGGACAAAGGTGGAGGTATGCAGCTCTACTTTAGCAACAAGCATTGCTCTAAGTTGGTTAAACAGGATGATACCATGGAACTCATCCATGTGCATGTCACCATAGATAAGGTCCCTCACCATATCATGGCTAGCTACAGGTCATCGTGTATGCTCCAAGAGTCTCATGACACTTACCTAACCCTAATAGAGGTGCTCACTATCCAACCAATCATTCTATTCATGGGTGACATTAACTACCCCTCTGTAGGCCGGGAAACTTATGCTGCCTCAAACTCACAGGCACAATGCTTTATTTTATTTACTTTACTTTATTAACACAAACACCCTGAAACAGATAGTGGATGCTCTGACCAGAGGATCAAACATACTGAATATGGTGCTCATCAACATGTGGGGGCATTGCATCCTCCTATGTCATGTCCTCACTAGTGACATCAGATAACATAGTAAAAATCAACCCGTGTAACCCAGCTAAGCCAATAACAGTTTGGAACTATTCTAAGGCAAACTAAATTCTATTAAGTGACAGTTTGTCAAAAGTCAAGGCTCCCTCTAACTCTGAGACCACACCTATCTATACAAAATTATTCACAGAGTCCCTATACAAACATGTGAATGGCTGCATAGAAGTTGCCATACCTACCAGAAGTTAATCCAAAACAAACACTAAAAATAAACTAAACTGGTAGAATCCTCACTTAAGCAGGGTATATAATAAAAGAAGAAAACTAATGACCAAAATCAGGAAGATCAACTTCTTTAAAGACAGGTGGTCCCTTATACAATTAAATAAAAGACAAAGAGAGCTAATTAAGTCCAACAAGGCCAACTATGAGGTTAGGATAGCCTCAAAGGCTAAGGTGAATCAGAAGGCCTTCTTCAGCTGTGTTCAAAACATTAAGGGTAACACACATCAGTGTACTGAACTGGTGGTGAACAGTACCACCTTCAATGATTAGGGTGACCAAGCAAATCTACTGGCTGATAAATTCAGCTCAAACTTCAGCCCAACTCCTCTCCAGCTTCACCTGGTAAAATTCCCTTCAACATAGTGCCCCAAACTATTAGCAGGGACCAGGTGCTGGCAACACTCACTAAAGCCAAGAACACTGCCTCCGTGGATCCTAACAATATTTCTGGTTGCCTCATGGATAGTCTAAAATATGACCTGTCCAGACCACTTGATGCATTATTCAACTACAGCCCTGAAACAGGCTACATTCCAAGTGAATGGAGGACCACAACAACCATTCATCTCCATAAGGGTGGACCATCAACTGATCCAGGCAACTACAGGCCTGTCAGTCTAACCAGTCTAATATGCAAAGCCATGGAATGAGTTATCGTGGAAATGATAAACAAGGACAACAGCAACCTATAGACACTGGACCCATCCCAATTTGGCTTTGTTAGGAGAACGTTATGCCTACTTAAACTGGTAGACTTCTTTGAGATGGTAATCAAGGCAATAGATGAGGGTAAAACAGTGCATACTGCATATACTTACCTAGCCAAGGCATTTGATACAATACACCACTCAGGCATTGTTGGCAAACCCTCTGAGCTAGGCATAAATCCCTACATAACCCGCTGGGATGCTGGCTGGCTCACAGACAAGACCCAAGAAGCCAGGATCAGTGAGACCACATCCACCAAGAGATTGGTCACCAGTAAAGTACCCCAGGGCTCCTTGCCAGGCCCACTCCTCTTTGGTATCTTCTTCTTGGAAGTCAAGGCTAACATTAAAGGCCTCTGGCTCATTAAGTTTGAAGGTGACTGCAAACTGGGAGCTATTTTATATATTTCCCAAGCCACCAACATCTTGTGATAGGGTTTAATACATACAAATGACTGGTGCCAAAGCCATATCCTAAAACTCAGTGCCAAAAAATGCACTATAATGCTCTTTGGGAAACTGTCAACTCAAATTAATTATTCCATCAATAAAACACCTCTAATTGACCCAGTAGTAAGGAATCTGGGAATATACTGTATGTAGACAGCAAATTGGATAAGACAGTAAGAAAATCATTCTATGTTGCTCATCTTATAGTTAAGGGTATGACATCCAGGTCCAAGGAAGTTAAAGTACCACTCTACTTGGCCCTTATCAGACCTGCCATTGAATACATTGCCCCCTTTGGCATATTTCTAACCAGACCCTTGCAACAGTTGGAATTCCTTAAAGGTTTCTCACCAAGAGAATTCAGGTCATGAATATCCTGTCCTATATGGATCACCTAAAAGGCCTACTAGGAGGGGATCTTTGCCTGGCTTACAGTGTTTCGTCAGACCCAACCCTGATGGATCTGTTGCACATGTCAAGGGATCTGAACTTAGCTTGTGACATAAACAGAATGTGCTGGAGAGACAGATATATGCCCCAAAGAATCCCTGCACTATGGAATAGGCTCCCCATCCATGTAAGACAAAGTTTATCTCTGACCCTATTCAAACCATGACAATCGGATAGAAAATTGTAAATTTACCCCAATCTGGCCCCCATGTCTCTTATGGACAGAAGCCATCAATAAGAAAAGTATTATCCTAGCTAATGCCACCTACAAATCCTTAGTTAAATCCTTACTAACATGCCTCCCACCTGTATAGACACCCATGACAGGAACCAAATGGTGTGGGTTGAGAGGCTAGGCTTGTGAGGGTCCTAGTTGTTGTTAGCCTAGTATCAACCTATGACCCTAAGAACTGAGAGTTAAAAAAATGATAATTTGGTATATGATAGACTAAATATTTGGGGAATGTACTGGATAAGAAAGGATACACTCTACTACAGAAAAATTGAAAACCATACCACGAGGGCCCTCCACACAAAAAGTGTGAAAGAGTTACAGGTATTTTGACTTAATTAATTATTATGCTAGCTATGTTGACATAAAAGGAAAAAGCCCTGCTGCAGATAACTCAAGTTTAATGTCAATCACTTGCTGGGGCTGGGGCTGGGGCTGGGGTTGAGGATGAGTGGAGTGATATGACTTTGCCAGCATGCCTCTCTCTCCCTCTTCTCAAGGCGAGGGATGCTTGATCTGCATGCCTCTCCTTAAGGAGAAAATTTGAGAGGGCATGGTCAGGGTGCATGCTCTCATGGTTGAATCCCTGATGAATACTGGAGACTTAACATGAGTTATGGTTTCATGAAGGAGGCCAAGTTCTATGTAGGGGTTGCATCCTTCACATGAGGAAGTAGAATAACCTTTCTGATGAACACTGCACACCAAACCCTAGATATGCTGGGGTTACGACTGCATAAAAAGTGAACAACCCCCTTATGGCTGCCTAAATGATAACCCATCTCACTCAGCTCTCTGTTCAGTATACAGGAAACATATTGGCCATCTGATAGTGGGGGAAAGCTCTAAAATAGTTTAATTACTATGGAAAGTTTGAGACAAACCAAAGTACAGTATTATCTACTCAGTTCCTTTCTCTTTTTTTTGCCATGTAAGCAATCAGAAATACTGTGTATACATCTTTTTATTTAGTTTTTGTCTTAACATTTTATAAGAAAATTAAAATTACAGTCTGATTCTGTCAATAACTGAAAGAGGAATCCCTATAAAGCTTTTGGCATATGTGGATGAAACTCTTTTGTCCTCAAAAACATGTGTTATGTACTTACCAGAACTTTAACTTTATCTGGTCTCTGTCTAGGCACTGGAACAGTTGGACTGGTCACCTTGGTACCTTTTTCTCAGCAACACCAACCTTCACAAGTTTGAACTCCTCCCCTGCCCCATAAAGCCTTGCTGCAGTGAGATACTCCAGATTGATTAAAAGGAATCACTAGCCATATCTTCAAATACTAACAAGACAATCAAAGAAAAATAATATTACATAAAAATCACACAATAGGAACCCTGAGACAGTACTAGATCTCAAAGATTCCTATAGACCCCCTGTAGAGATCTGCATGGTGGGAGATGGGTGGGTTGTTCCATCGTCTGGCCAGAGACCAGATAGATCTATCATTCTGGTAAGTAAATAACTTATGTATTTAATCTAGTCCTGTATCGACACTGAAACAGTTGGATGGAATCCTAAGCTATCCTTGGGTGGCCTAAGCCAGAAAGACATTAAGAATGATGGCTCCTAAGGAAGTATGAACACTGGAGAGGATACTCAAAATGTAGTGCTTTGCATATGTTGCAAGGTGCACCATGTAGCAGCTGCAGTAATGTCTTGCAAGGGTAAGTTTTAAAAAAGGCAGCTGATGTAGTCTGAGCCCTGCTAGAGTGCACACTAGGTCTGGCAGTCAAGAAATATAACAGTAAGAAATACAATCATATAACCACTTTGAAAGGGTGACTTTGTATCCCCTCATAGAAAAGATGGACACAAATATCTAATCATTCTTTCTGATGTCTTTTGTATGGTGTAGATAAAAGTGAAGTTAACTATGAACATCCAAGTAGTGTAACAGATATTCTCCATTATTTACATATTTAGGAAAATTACCAACAAATTAATATACTCATTCAAACAGGATTGAGTAGCTAGTTTTGATATCAAAGATAGATTTGTTCTAAGTGTCACTCTGGATGAAAATTCATATATGGGTATTTGAAAGACAAAGCATGAAGATTTGAAGCCCTTCTTGCAGAAGTAATAGCCACCAGAATTATGGTCTTCTAGCTCAAAAATTTTAGATCAGCAGAACTGGATGATTCTAAGAGGGCATAGTCAATTTTCCCGGTACAAAATTGAAGTCTCAGAAGGGGAAAGGCTTTACCAAACACAGTCTGAAATGAAATACTCCTTTTAAAAAGACTTTACACATTTTGTGGGATGCCAGAGAGGATGTAGTAAAGCCAGGGTGAAAGGATGAGATACTTGTCAGTTGTATCTTAATGGCAGAGTAGCTAGCCTCTTCCTTGAATAGATGTGCGAAAAAGGAAAGTATGTATTTGAAGGAAGCTGAAATTGGATCAATATCTTTTGTAGAAGCCCATGAGGAAGACTTTTGTTTCATTTGCCCTTGTAGTTTTTATGCAGAAGGCTTCTGAGAGGCAGATAAGCAACTACCTCTTTGGGAAATGATGAATCCCTAGACATCAATAGAATTAGAGAAACCATGATTAAATGGAGATAATGAACATCTGAATGAGACACTCTGGGTGGATGTGACAGCAGATGTGGGTGCTGTGGAAAGAGAAGGGCTCTTTTCATCATGTGAGGCTACAAACGAAGGAATCAAATCTGACACAGGCAGAAAGGGGCTATGAAAATATACCTTACTTTGCATATCTTGGCTGTCTGAAGGAACTTGGTTATCAATTGAAATGGTGGAAAAGCAGAAAGGAGACCTGGTGCTATTCATTGGCAAATGCACCTCTTGGGGGTTTTCCTGTCTGAGGAACAATTCTGAAAAAATCTCTATATTTGGTGTGGGATAATAAAGCAAAGAAATTGCAACAAGTTCTGCTCCAACTCTAAAATATGCTCAGTGCTATCTACTTGATGAGAGACTGTTTATGTGGGAATCAGAATTTGTCTTTTCAACCTGTCCACAATTACATTGGATATCACTAATATGTGCTTTGCTAGAAGAAAGAGATGTGACATTAAGGCACATTCCCATACCTTCATGGCTTCTCTGCAGAGAGGGTAAGATTGTGTCCTACCTCGTTTGTTTATATACCATACCAGTGCCATGTTGTTGGTGTGGATGGCAACAGCATCCTGGAGGAGCAAGTCCTAGAAACTAAGCCAAATTGTTAAAATCAATCATTTTATGTTTATACTGTGACATCATCATCCTTGGTAAAGGTAGAATATTGCTCAATACAAGGCTCATGCCTATCTATAACACATATTCTGAGAGATCCATTATGGCTCTTTTCACAGAGTCCATTGAGGTAGGTCTCAGGTCATTTGCATCCACATGGACTTTGATAAAATCATATTTTTACCTGGGGTTCAGTAACTTGAGCATGTGTGTGATGCGGCTCTTGGCTCCAGATAGGGTTGTTCTCATTATCAGTAAATTGATGTAAACCTGGTCTCTTGTTGGGTTTACACATACTTTGGACTGCCCTATATGTTGATAATCCTCCCCAACCCAAATAAATGATGCACCTGTAGTCACTGTGACTGCAGAAGAGTTACAAAAGAAATGAGTGCAAATCAAGACATTTTTACTTCTTGAATTCATTTTTTTTTGGGGGGGGGTGCTTCTGCATCATCCTACAGCACTCCTACCCAGTGTCCCATATCCACACTAGATCTGCAAGCTTCTCCTCAGTCCTTGGACTTCCTTTAATATTAGCTGGGGCAGTCATGGAGCTTAAGAGCATCCTGGGAGGGGGGTCTCAGTTATCATCATTTCACTGGGAGTTTTTCTGATATGCCCCACTCATCCTTTTCCCCCCTCATGTAATGACTAGTGGTAGCATCCATGGGTGGCCATGAAACAGGAGATGCTCTGGCATATTGCCCCCCCCCCCACAGCAGTGAAGCTATATCCATCCACTCACCCACCACTTGGACTACACCTCTCAAAGCACAACATTCCCGGTCTCCAACCTGAATTGCCAAGAGAGTTGCTCATGTTATCACCCACCCTACCTGTGATGGTAATGACTATTCCTGCCTGCCACTCTGTTAGCCACTTGAACTGCTAATTGAACCTGGGTCACACGAGATGTAGTCAGGGCTTTATACCGCTATATCACCAGAGTGGACAGGTTTTGGATTTGTTTACTTCACTTATGATAGAATCAACCCAGTGTATTGCCTTCTGAGAGAGTGTGTCTAACTAGCCAATAAAGACTTTAGACTGCATTGAGTTTAACTGAAACTTATGGAGGTTGACTGTGATCCCATGGACAGGTAGAACCAAAGTGTTTTGTCAAGAGTAGTAATTCTGCAGTGGGAGCTGCTAGGAGCCTGTCATCTAGGTAAGAAAATATCATTACTCCTAGTAATTTTATGTGAAATGTGACTCACACACACACACACACACACACACACACACACACACACACACACACACACACACACACACACACACACACATGTACACGCACACGCACACGCACATGCACATACACGCACACACAAACACACACACACACACACACACACACACACACACACACACACACACACACACACACACACACCTGGGAAATACTGGTACAGATTTACCTGCTTGCCCCCTTCTTCCCAGAGTTTAAGGTAGTTATCACCACCACCAGACACTTCACAATCTCAAGATCCTCAATCTAAGGCCCTTAACCAAGGGTGTTCAATTATAATGTGTAACATTAATACAAATGATAGTAGTTGACTAAAACAACTAGGCATTCTGGAGTGCCCCACAAGGTATCTCCAAATAAATATAAGTACTCTCAAAGGTTAGATGCTTTCTACAAGACCAGTCACAATAAACATTTTAAATATATTTAATAATAAATAATAAAAGAACATGAAAATATTGAATATATATTTACAGTTAACCCACAGATTTGAAATCACAGAAAATACTGAAAACAACATTGAAGGACAGACTCATACAAATAAAGAAAAACACTCTCAAACTAAGCTGCACTATATTCCTGACTGAAAATAAATAATTACTGTTCCCTAGTTAAGATACTTACTACCGCAATGCAAGATGCGGTGTGTGAGGGTCTTTCTAGTCAGGTTCCCCAAAACAGAATACTCAGTACTCTCAGATTTCACTTTGTAATATCTCAAATAGAATTTCTAAGAGGGCTGGCAGAATAACCTCATCTGGTCACCTGACTCTAGGTTTGCACAGTATTCTTCTTTGAAGCTGAGACAGGAATTTAGCATAGACGGCTACAATACACATCTAAATGTTTATGGCAGTGCCTGGGGCTTCCCCTCTTTTTATTGAGGTAATGAACAAAGCATTTTTCCCAGACCTAGCATCTCCAGTCCTAGTCAGCACTGTGGGGTACCATTTTAATGGTTTAACAGCTCATTCACATTTCCCTTATTTTTCTTAAAGCAAGCTAACTGGTTAACTATTGATGTCCCAGTATCCTCTATTAAACCATGTACATTTAATTCAGTTACACTAATACAAATATATTTATTTTAATTTCAGCATGGTGCACTGTTGATACATTTTATCACAAGCAAACCTCACAAATACATTTTCATCACAAGCATCTGTACAAATCAGATTGATATACAAATGACATACAGTTCTAATACATTTGTAACACAAGCATCTCATATAAACCAGTTTGATATTCGAAGGACATAGCATTCTTTACAAAACTCCAGCTGGCTATGCTGGCACTTGACCATATCATCACAAGAATAATCAAGCATGCCATCCTGACACTGTAATATCTGCTGGAGGCGTTAGGAGGAACACTGCTATACCTGTATGTGATATTATGATCAATACAGGCTAGTTGACTGGTATGCATGGTGTGTATATATATATATATATATATATATATATATATATATATATATATATATATATATATATATATATAATATGGCACAATCCACACTGTCAGGAATATAAATTTGTCAAACAGCTATATATGTACTGTGTGCATCACCAGAACAGGTATCACACATGCATCTGGTATAACACCTTGATGGGAGTTATGCACCATCAGACAAAAATGTTTATGCAGCAAAAAGAATACCTAGGTATGGCCAATAAGATATGTGAGAGCTCACTGTGGCAAAGGCGGTACTCTTCAGTGACCCATCAATGGAAGATGTGTAGGAAGGTACATGAAGAAGCCAAGGGTGCATTTTACTCAGTTACTGGTGTAATGAAGACTGTGAACTATGGATGTATTATGGCCTTTGATGTGGATATCCTGCACATACTCAGTAATTGTGTTACATATAAGGGAGTAGTCACCACTTTGGCCACATGGTGGTGGAGGTTCCACATACGATCTACCCCAGAACACAGGTCACATACCACTTGGTCTGCTTATAGGATGTGATGTCTACATTATCATTTGGTTTTGTATTTGTTTTCATAATGTAACAACCCTCCTGTGTTTTTGTTTCATCTTATGTGTTGCCATGGCTATGGCAGTAATCTTTGGAGTGTGTTGATACTGTCTGTATTATACTAATATTTCAGTTGGAGTCAATAATTGCCCACAATCTGTAGTCCTCCTAACAGCTGTTTGGACACAGGACATGTATATCATTCTTGACATCTATGACTTAAATAATGGACAGGAAAGGGCCTAGCAGACAGCCTGATGTACGGACCCGAACACTGGACTAGATTTATAGGTCACTTCACAAATTTCAACATATTTAGATGCCATTTATGTGATCCAGTGGTATACCCACTTGGTGATATAGGTGTTTATGGCCAGTTGAGTGAATACCTCAGTATGGATTTGTGGCAAATGCATTCGCCTGGTCAAGTTCCACAGAATGATAGGTACATGACCTCAATGACCTCTTTGAGGACATCTAACAGACATGGATGTAGCATTAACAACTCACACATCTGTTGCACACAGCCAGGATATTATCAGTGTCCATTTAGAAAAGGTCCATGATTACATGTTGGTCTACTCATAGATGAGGAGAGTCAGGATGTGTCTATACATGCATACATCAGGTGCTGTCCCCTCACTCAGATGGATGCATATTAATATACACCCTTCTATGGGAACATATTCCATCTGGATGGTGTGTTGAAATGTGTATCCAATCATGGCAGGTAGGTGTTTGTTCTGAGTTACGCTATAGGTGAGCTGTGATGCTGTCACAGCCCATTGATTCTGTCTGATAGGCCTGGATAAAGGTAAGACAGTGCATACTGCCTTTTCATGAAATGGCCTAGGCTTTGTACACAGTCCTCCACTGGGGTATCATTATGAAACTCTCCCAGCTGGGGATTAACCATTATGCCACTAGATGGTTAACCAATTGTCACCATTGATGTACCCCATGGATCTGTGCTGGGTCCTTTACTGTTTGGAATCTATTTCTTGACAGTACAGGCTAAAGCATATGACCTTTGGCTTACCAAGTTTGCTAATTTATGCACATTGGGTGCAATCATTGAGTCCACCAGTGATGTTAACATATTACAGGATGGGCTAACACAGACAAATTATTGGTGCCAAATCCTCATGGTCTACAAATAAATGCAAAAATGCATCATTATTTTTGCCTTCTGCAAAGTGCAACTCCCTGCTAATTACAACATTGACAACACTCCCCCTATGCTCAAACCCAGTGGTGCAAGATCTGAGAACACATATAGATAACAATCTGAACTTCGACCACCAAGTTTCCACAGTGGTATGGCAAGGCTACACCTGCAACTCATAAGTCAGGCCATCGTATCCAGATCTAAGGATGTTATAACAGCACTGTACTCAACCCTCATCAGAAAATTAATAGAGTATAATGCTCCCTTTTGCATGTACCTCACCAAACACCTGCAGCAGTTGGAGAGACCACAGGGGTTTCTCACCAAGAAAATACAGGGCCAACAAACCATACCATGATGTATATGGATATACTGAAAGCCGTGTCACTATGATATGTATCATATAGTATGAGGTGGCTTGTGCCTGGCCTACAGGACAGTCTCTGACCCTGTCCTGATGGGAATGCTGCACATCTGCAAATCAGATATAGCTGATGACACCAGCAAAGTCTGTTAAAAAGAAAATGATAATAGCAGTGTCCCACATGCTGGTGTAAAATGCTGTCTCTAATGTCAAACAATTGCATAAACACACACTCCAGTTGACTGCAGTGTAAACAGCACCCCTACCTATCTAAGTACACTACCTAGAGAACTCTGTATTTTATGCCAACACCCCTGCACATGTCTGACTTGTGCAAGGCTGCAGGACAACTTATAGTGGATGACATCAGCAGTGGATGTTGGAGAGACGATGTTGGTAGGCCTGCATGAAATGGATAGCTAGCTACCTCCAGCTGTCAAGATATTAAAGTTCTGAATGTTACCATATTGATGAGTGTGCAATATGTATTATTTGGTGGTTGTGTTTCCAATGTACAGGTATACTTTAAGAGACAGCTTTACAAATTATATGCAGATGTCCACATTACTACAAGTATTGAAAAATCTGAATGTGAATTGTCATTCCAAAGATGTGCATGGTACATAAGACATTTGTTATTTATTTCTGTAGTGCAGTTGACATATTTAGAGACCAAAGTTGCAGGGCATGGAGGGAGGTAACAGATGGTTGCTTTGTAAATATGTGTATTTTTCTTAGAGAATGCCTTCATTTTGTTTGTGTTTCCACATGTAGTTTCATGGCATGAACACTAACTGGACAGTAAACAAAAGTAACACATGCTAGCATCCATTTTACATAGTGCATCACCAAACAATGGGTTTGCACAATGGTTGGCTAATTGTTTGCACATGTAAGATACACATTTTTACTGCTTTCCCTGTTTGTGCACCCTGCTACTATGTTAAGCAGTGTGCAAATGTGAGCCTCATGGCAAAAATTTTGAGAGTTCTTAATACTGAGGGTATGAAACACACCTGTTACTTAGCTGACTCTGTGGTAGCAGGTGTATATGCATTGACACATTTCTTCTGGATCCCAAATGATATAGGATTCAAATCCTGGTGTATGTAATACTTTTAAATAAGCAGCGATAATGCAATTAAATTATTCTTTATACTACATTCACAGTGTATTACTGTGTGTTGACACAGTGCAGCATGTTTATAGGTTCATAGGTTCATAGGTAGGTACTAGGCTATCTGCCCAAGAGCATCTATAAGCCTAGCCAGAATGTGTTGGCTTTCGCCGCCCCCTTAGATTAGTTCCTTGTGCTTTGGTCCAGCAGAGCCATTAGTTCCCTGTACCTCTGTCCAGCAGAGCCACTGCAGTGATCCCCGGGGTAAATTTTCTGTTTCCCATCCACTCATCAAGGTTTCTCTTGAAGAGTGTTAGTGAGGGGCTCTGCCTAATGTAGATTGGAATCCTGTTCCAAACCATGGGGAGTCTCTGGGACAGGAATCTATCCCTCCAGCATGTCCTATTTATCATTGTGGTGAGGTTTAGATCCCTAGAGCATGTGGCTCTTGGGGATTTGTTTTTTTTTTAGGTGGAGCATGTCCATTAATTCTGGGTTGGACATGGCCTTGTATGTCAGACAGAGATCGCCTCTGAGTAAGCGGTGTGCAACTGAGTACAAGTGGAGTTTCTTCAGTCGGGCTGCATAGGGCATATGTTTGAGGCCAGTAATCCTCTTGGTGAGGTACTTCTGTGGTCTTTCAAGCTGTTGCAGGTGTCTTGTAAGGTACATCCCAAATGGGGCGTTGTACTCTATGATGGGTCTGATGAGTGATGAGTAGAGGGGCACAATAACTTCTTTTGTTCTAGATGTGAACCCTTTTGTGATTAAGTGGGCCACATAGAAGGATTTTCTAACCACCATGGCAATATGATTATCAAAGGTGTGATTACTATCTACTTGTGTCCCCAGATCCCTTATTACAGTTTCTGTATTTAGGGGACTACCACATATGTGGTAGTTCATGGGTACTTTGTTTTTTTCCAAAGGGATAACTATGCACTTTTTGACATTTAGCTTGAAGCCATGATTTTGACACCAGGTATCTGTCTCAGTGAGACCCTTCTGGAGGATGTCTGTATCAGCTGGAGAGTCAATTATGGCCCCCACTTTGCAGTCGTCTGTAAACTTGGTCAGCCATAGTCCTCTTGTGCTTGCCTGTACCTCTGAGAAGTATATACCTAACAGGAGGGGTTCCAGGACTGAGCCCTGGGGATGCCACTTGTAACTGGTTTAGAGTCAAACCTAGAGCCTGCAACTCTCACAGTGTGGGTTCTATCCGTATGCCAATTGGCAACCCATCTTGTGACATAGGGGTTTATGTTCAGGTTGGTGAGCTTGTCTATAATACCAGAATGAGGAATGGTGTTGAAAGCCTTTGCGAGGTCTAGGTAGGCTGTGTGGACCTCCTTTCCCTCATCTAAAGCCTTCATAACTGTCTCAAAGAAGTCCACCTGGTTTAGGAGGCATGATCTGCCCTTAACAAAGCCAAACTGGGTAGAGTTGTCTCTGTTAATAAATTCCATGATGCGTTCCATAGTCTTGCAGACCAGGCTAGTCAGGCTTATTGGGCGATAGTTCCCGGGGTCCGTTGTGGCTCCACCTTTGTGGAGCGGGATAACTGTTGCTGTGCGCCACTCTATGGGTATGTAGCCTATAGAGAGGCTGAGTTTGAACAGTGTGTTTAGGTGAGGGGTTAGTTCATTTTGGAGCTCATGTAAGACACAGCCTGGGACACCATCTGGTCCCACTGAAGCTGTATTTGTGGCTTTGGATAGGGCTGTTTTAACCTGCATGTCAGTGATTGCCAGGGCACTACATTCTTTTGGTATGGTTATGGGCCCTTTAGGGAGTGAGAGGGGCGTGAAGTTTGCACTAAACCTGTCTGCCAGAATGTTGGCAATATCAGTTGGTTCAGTGTATTTTGTGCCATTCTGCACTAACTCAGAGCAGATCTGAGAGTATCCACTTAGTTTCTTGACATAGCTAAAGAACGCTTTGTGGTTATCTTTGGAGTCCTTGGCAATTTTTCTTTCGAAGCTAGCCTTGGATGATTTTATGAGGGATTATACTTTCTTGCTGATACTGATCAGGGATGTCTTTCCTTCTTGGGATTTTACTCTTTTCTGCACTAGTTTCCTCCTTCTATTGTATAGCTTGTTTATGGCAGGGGTCCACCAGACTGGTTTCCTTTTCTTGGAGGAGTGAGTCTTGGTTTTGCTTGGGATAGCACGATCCATGCATTCTTGCAGGTGCTCATAGAGTGTCTTTGTACAGGATTCAGCAGCTTGGACAACATTGTCCTTTAGCATGGGGGCTGTGAACCTTTTCGACTCAGTCTTAAGTAATGTGAAGTTTGCTTTTGAAAAGTTTTTCATGGTGGTTTCTTTGATTGGGAGTGGGAGCGGAATGTGGATATCCAGAGTGATTAGTCTATGGTCTGATCTAACCAGTGAGGGTTTGATCTCTGGTGTAGAACACTGGTCGCCCATGTTGGTGATGATCAGGTCCAATATGTCGCCACCTCTGGTGGGGGTGTTGATCAGTTGATCCAGGGCGTTCGAGTTTATAAATTCTAGGAAGCGTTGGGCAAGGAAGTTAGTACTTGAGTAGTTCTCCCAGTTAATGTTTGGGTAATTGAAATCACCCAATATTAGGGCATTTAGTAGGAGTAGGACCTTCATATTTTCCAGTGTCTCCAGAAACATGGAATGGGGGTCCTGGGTCATGGTGGGTGATCTGTAGCAAGCTACAATTTGAATTGCAGTTTTGCCCATTGTTAGTTGCACATGGATGATCTCTGATGCATTGTGCTGTGCCACTAACCAGGAGGTGTGGGTATCCTTGATGAATATGGATACAACCCCAGCTTTTGTGTTTCGGTCTGGGTTCTGTGGCTGAAAAGTATGGTAAGAGTTATAGCCTGGTAGTGCTGGGGTGCTCTCTGGAGCCTTAAACCAGGTTTCTGTTACTGCACAGATATCGATGTTCTCCATACTGAGGAGTGCCTCGAGTGCATGCATTTTGAGGTTTAGACTTCTGGTGTTGAGTAGCATTACCCTCAGTTTTTGGTTACTTGTACTATTTACGGTGGTGGGTTTGTCTTTTGAGCCTTGCCTAAAAAAGGCACTATGGGGGTGGCAAAAGCCTTGGCCAGTATTCAAAAGCCTAAGGGTGACAGGTGCAAGCCATCTCTTGTGAAGCAACATGGCTTGTCGAGCATGTCATCCCAGGTGGACAGATACTGGATCCCCTTTGAATGACACCAGAAACTTAGCCAATTGTTGAAATTGATCATTTTTTCTTTATACTGTGGCATCATTCTTGGTGAGGGCAAGATGCTACTCAGGATCAGGGTCATACCGGCCTGGCCTACATGATCAGAGAGCTCTTCCATGTCTCTTTTCGTGTAGTCCAGGGAGGTACATCTCAGGTCATTCACACCAACATGGACAATGACAGAGTCATATTTGTACTTGTTCTGGAGTGACCTGAGTGCTTGTGTTATGTGGCAGATCCTGGCACCCAACAGGCAGCTAACTGTAACCTTCTCCTTGTCCAGCCTAGTTAGTGGGACATCAGCGTGCCTGACTATAGAGTCACCTATTACTAGTGTGTTGGATATGTTATTTTGCCTTAAGGGCTTTGATTGCGTGGCACACTGATTATATGAAGTATGTGTTTCATGGTTTGTGATGGGGTGTGGAGGTTGATTGGGTGTCTGCTTTGGAGGTCTCTGTTACTTTTGCAGATTTTTATTTAGAGCCTCCGAATATGTTTTCATGTATTTATGTGTGTTATTTGCCAGTGTTGGTTTAGTAGGTCTATGTAAGAATGGTGGTGTGTTGCAAGTATTTTCCTTCTCTTGACTGTCAGTTCCAGTCTTGGGTTGAGAGAGCTTTATCTCCAATTTGGCTGTATAATTGCATCTCTCGCATATATTAGTGTTTGGTAGTAGGAGGAGAGGGTTGTCTGTGTACATGAGGCAGTTGTAACATTGCCTCAAAATGCCCAGATTCACCAGTTGGACTGAAGAGTACACCTGAAACTGCCCTTTGGACATGCCTGAATAGGTAAAGTGAGCTGCTTTACTGATTAGCTGGTAGGAACGAATAGAGAGCCTTGTCCTTCTGGACAGTATAAGGGTCTAGTGCTTGGGTTAAGTAGTGCTTGCTATGAGTTTTGAGCAAGTGCTGGGCTGTAAAATAATGGTTTGAGTGCTTAAGTTGAAAGTTTGTCTAGTTCCAAGGGAAAAATTGAAGAGCAGACTTCATGGAGCCGGGAATAGTTTAACCCTAGCTAACCGGCACTACCCGGCGAGCATAATTGCACAAATGAGGTTTTTATAGCAGGGAAATGAAAGAGATAGAAATTAGCCCAAAATGACCAATAAACTACTAACTTCTGGGCTACAGCAAACAAGGTGCACAAATTTCAGAAAGAAACAGATCAAATAAGCAGGCACAATAAGCCTTCAACCAAAATTTCCCAGCTCAAAAGGGCAGAATCTAGCCTCTCCTCCCACAAGAGTGCAGACTACAAACCTTCTTAATGTAAAATAACTGGCCTGAAGCCCAAGTGCTTAAACCAGAACTAATGCACTTTTAGAATAACAGACACTGAGCCTTTAATCATCAATTCCCAACTTAGAAGGATGTAAGCTACCTGTCCTGTCACAACAATGCAGTCCACAAACCTTCTTAATGTAAAACAACTGGTTTGAAGCCCAAGTGCTTAAAACAAAAGGCTTAGAATAACAGTTACAATTTAATCAGGCTACTACAGTTGCATACGTTTAAGTTGCATTGTGCAGAGGTAACTGCACCACAGAAAAGCTGTTCACCGTCACTTGGAATTGGTGCGTGATGCCAAACTCCACTTAAACACAGAGGCCAAAAAGTGAAGGGCTCCATTATTTCTTTTCGTACTTATGTGCATTGTGTGTGATTCTATTTTTTTGACCAGAGTAAAGGTGTTAAAATGGGATAGATATGAAAGTGTTGAATAGGGGCAAGCAGGAGGAAGAACAAAGGGAAAGCAATGTGCAGGAGGGAGGGAGGAAAGAACCATAGCTATGCATTTCTTCAACAGTGTAAAATGAAAATATGTAAAGAATATTATCTGTGTTTGGACTGTCACCTCCATGAAGAGGGGTGACAACAACGCAATCATGTTGCACAGCCAATTGGACTAAATCAAGTGTGTCAAGAAGACACGTGCAAAATGGACAGCTATGTATGGGACAATATTTTTTTTTTGTCGGACAGGTTCCCCTTTTTTCTTTTACTTCAGTAAGAGAGGAATCCTGGATAAGGAAGATTGGTATTTCTGCCTCAGGTAAGTTGGGTAGATGAGAAAGAAAATGCAAACAAACAGGACAAGCAAGACAAGGCACAGGGTCAGTGAGAGACACAAAAGTTTGAGGGACACCATGATTGGGGTGAGGGAAGGGACAACTCAAGCCCATACCTTTTAGACATGGGGACAGTGAGAATCTAGTCCTCACCTGCAGGGCTATCATCACCGCCCCCTTACTCCACTGGCTGCTGGAGTGCTTGATGTCTCCTCCTCCTTTGGACCATGAGGGAGAGCAGACTCTCCTTCCAGCATAGGTGTATGGCAGTGGTGCAGTGCATGACCATACATGCCAAGCCTAGTATCTCCTATCGGGTGATGAAATCCCCACCTCTGTCAGTACTCCTGGAGGGTACCACAGCACCAGCTGCCTGGGTAGTGCTACCTGAGGGCACAGGTAGTATAGGGGCAGCAGAGGCAGTACTGCCAGGTTGGGTCCCAGATGGGCCAGGCATTAGTGTCAGAGCCACTGGAGTAGGGGCAGGCCGAGCCACTGCGGTTGGCCTACCTCCCTGTGCTGTGAAGCATTTAGTGATATGTTACAGATGGATGATGTGGAGACATTTTGATGACATGTAATAGAAAATAAAAAGAGTGATAAGGGTTGTGGTAGAGAAAACAAAGAGATAAAATTAGTACCATAATGTGTGACATGCAATGCATTTATGACAATAATACAACTATTTTACCTGACGTTTTATATGTAAGTATACTTCCTAACAACTACAAACTATAATTACAGATTGCTCAAAGTAATCCTTGCAATGTGCAGATATTGCACATATGCTTGGTCCAATTATACAGATTAAAGTTAACAGCAGGGCATTTATGCCACTTGTGTAGAATTTAATTTTTGTAATATTATTAAAGAATTGCAGAATTTTATACTTTTTTTACTCATAGTATTTGAACCAACAACCTCTGACTGCTGTCTTACACTTGGCTACTACAATTTGTTTGTGCTATACACTGATGCATGCATACTTGCTTTTAAATTTAGGATATGCATGCTTACTTTGCTACTACTGTATAGAAAAGACATTTTTTCTTTAAATTTTAAAGCTACAATAATACTTCTCTTGTGCTGCACACATACAACTTGTTTCCCCTCAGTCTCTCTAGATGCTCAGCATGGACCTGCCTATTCATATTTCAGAATTAGCTGTGAAAAGAACAGAAGAGCATTATGCATACCAGTTGTGCCTCTATTAAGCTTTCTAGGTATCATAAATTCTCTTTATCAACATACTTACACAACTGTGGGATGTTGCTAGTTTGGAACTCATCCAACCACTGGCTGAGTGTATCTCTCTTGTGCATTTTTAGGTCATTGAAGTGGTGCCTACACTGTTCTCTAGTGAGTGGAATGCCAGTCGACTGGAGACAGCCTTGGCTAGACTATTTCAAGCATCAGACTTGTACTGGGAGCCAGAATAGTCCCACTGCAGAAGCCTTCGGCTGTGATACTTTAGCAGAAGTCCAATAAATATTCTGGACTCCTGAACACCCCAACTCTGTGCCCTAAATTGGGCACCATCCCCTCTAACACCAGACATATCTAATCCCAAAGCAGTGCAATAGCAAATGATGATTTCCCGCCAGTTCCTGTTATTGCATTTACTGGTAGTGTGCAAACCCAAGCAACAATGTCAACTAGTTTGCACAATGTTAAGTGGAGAGCAACAGTGCTGAACAGAGAGGAAATCAATTTTTGAAATTAGAAGGTTACTCTAACACTTCACATTAGTTTGAGGGGTGTCTGCCGCTGTAACTCTTAACTGATTTAACTTTGCTGACATGCACTGGGGGCATTCATTTCATGACATGACATGTTCATTTAGCTAAAATGTATTTTTACAGTGTGGGATTGAAATCTATGCATAAGGAACAAAACATTTTCTTCCACAGCAGTGATTTTCCATCTTTGCCACAGAAGAAGCGCTTCTCAGTCATAGTCATTAATCATTTAGAAATACAGATGACAGATTGAGGCGTTAACCATGTCTGTGTGTCACCTGATAACATCCTTGTATATACATTCATTTGTGCATGTGTCTTGTTTAAGTGTGAAGGCCATCCAGTCCATATAGCAGAATTATACTTACATAGTAGATAGTATGCCCTCAGTCATACATCTGAACCTTCAAAACATAGTAAGGGTGTCTTATCCCTCATACATATACATCATATCAACTGCACTATTTATAATTATGTATAAATTGTTATAAATGATGTTTAAAATAATGTGAAATGGAACAACAGTAGAATGTCAGGAATTTCCTGTATTAGAACCCAGGACCATGTGCATGGCAGACCTACACTTACACCTGCTGCCACAGGAATATTGAGGCAACAGTTGATATTTTCCTGCTCATTACTATAAACTGAACTGTCACATCCTGTATTAGAATCCAGGGCCATTTGCCTTACAGCCCTACACTTATACCTGCTGTCACAGGAATAGTTAAGTAACAGTTGGATATTCCCATATTCATTATTAACTTCTGTGTGTTAACCTCTGCGCACCTCTGCTAAGTGGAGTTGTGCAGTGGAAAGCAAAAACTGCAACAATGTATCCTTTTTGACATTTAGAATCTCTACAGCCTGTCTATAGGTGTTCCTGTGTTGGCCACTAGTCCATGTTTGCCCACTGCTAAAAGTCATGCAAATGAGATAAGCAAAACTAAACATGACATTTATTGTGTTTCTCCATTTCCCCTGTTTGTGTTAAGCCATGCATTGCATAAATATTGGCATTAAAAAAAGGAAAATTACGAGAAAGGAAGAAAAGAAATCTATTAAATAAACAACACTACAAAACTTTATGTTGGTATACATGAAATATTTTTCCCACATGTCTGGATTTGAACTCTCACTCCAATGAACCTTCCAACACAGTATGGGTATCTTATTCCTTTTTGCCACAGAAACAGCTTTGCAGCAGAGAATGAAAATCACTGTGCACACAAGCAACAGCAACATCATCCACAGCATTAACAAAACATATGACAGTTGTTTGTTACATGTATTAATTTCAGATGTAGTGCAAAGCAACTCCAACATTATCCACATTATTAACAAAACATATGACAGTTGCTTGTGCATGTTTAATTTCAGATGAAGTGCACTGACTGATCAAACGACCATTTATGACTATTGCTTGCATAAATGCAGGTGTGTTTTATTTCTCTTTGTTTGCTGTTCCTGCTTGTCTTATCTGAATAGTAATTTGAGACATGCAGTCTGTAAAGCATTCTGTATCATTGTCCTTACAATGTGGGAGAATATTAAATGGCAATAATATACAGTTGTCAATAAATGAAGGGGAGGTTGGATGTTACTGAACAGAAACTGTGAAATGTGTGCTGCTTACTTACATTTAAAGCCTCAATAAAATTACTTCTACACTTTCTAAGTCTAACCTGGCTGACATACCCACTGGAGGTAAAGGAGTTTGAATTGTGGTTGTGTTTTCTTTCTCTCTACCAGTAATCATTCACAGTTGCAATCCATTAGCAGCCAACACTGAGGGAGTGACTGCACTATGTTTACAACTGCTATACAAAGCCAAGTATTTTTGATTCAGCAATTCTGACTACACACCTCATTTGCATCTTCACCTTGCTCAGAGCCCTGACTCTATCATATGAAAAGGGAACCATGTAGATAGGGAACCTGAAGGTGAGGAAACTTGTTTATGTGGATAACACAGAAGAAGATATTATGTTGGGATTTATTTGCAATGAACACTACTGATCTTGATAAGGTATGCTTGGATTTTTCAGTTATATACTGGGTATGCTTAAATGTCACTAAGAAAAATCTTTTATATATATAAATAAATATATATATATATATATATATATATATATATGTGTGTGTGTGTGTGTGTGTGTGTGTGTGTGTGTGTATATATATATATATATATATATGTCTACAAATACATATATATATATATATATATATATATATATATATGTCTACAAATACATATATATATATATATATATATATATATATATATGTCTACAAATACATATATATATATATATATATATATATATATATATATATATATATATATACACATTAGCAAATGCTGCCATTATCTGTATGCATTTCTTAGAAATTTACTGATGGCATAAGCATGTTTGTCAGGGCATTTCACTTTCACAGATGCACAGCCTTATTAACTGCCATAACAAGTGCTAATGTCACAAGTGTTTTCTCTTTACACTATTTTATTGTTATTTCAATGAAATGTAGATGTCCTATGTTGTCAATGACACAGGGATGTTAGCCTTCTTGGATGGCCCATAGATACCTCTACTGAAGTGCTGGCCCTAGGTAGACATGACTGGCAATTGCATAAAATTGAATGTTTTGTGTTAAATATGTACATGTTTTTGTGACAGTTTTTTTGGAAACAGTTTTAGCAATTCATTGATGGTTTGTTAGCAAAATGTTTCATTTGAATGTTGTTTTGGGGGTGTCAAGTTCCATTTCTGTGTTGGCACAAATAACATTTGTCATGGTTACTCTTCTTGTTTTGGATCCAACCTTGTTTTGTGTGTGATTGCAATATGTTACAACCACATAATTCCTTTTTTATATTTGACTCTCTTGACTGTTTATTGTTTCTCCAGTGGGTAATATTGAAATAGTACCTTTTATGTGATATATCTAAGCAGAACTTTTTATTTCTGTGATACATATGTGCATTATCCTTCTTTTGTGTTTTATGCCACCTAGGACTATGTCACACAGGAATCCCAATCCCTGAAAATCCCTCTTTAGTGACCCTGAGAATTAAGTCATCATGGAAGCATTTAGGTGATATGGTGCCTTACTGCTTGAGATGGGACATGGGGATATGTCTGTAAAAATGCAAATTTGGCAGCAGGTAGTGGCTGATGTAAATGCAGTAGGTGGCCAGAGCAAGACATATGATCAGGTGTGCCATAGGGCCACTGCTATGATTTCATCAGCCCACAGGAGAGCAGCTGAAGTGACCCATGAATGGGTGGCTATGAGGGGGGCTGCTATAGAGTCAGCACTGACACCAAATGAAGAGTTCCTGTGCACTGTCAGGGATCCAGACAGCTCAGTGGGAAGTCCACAACAGTATGTCATTGATGTTGGTGCTGCTGTTTCAGGGAGGACAAGTATGTCCCAGAAGGAGCTGCCAGGTAGGCTTACCTACCTCAATTGTTAATTCCTTCTTGTATAGTAAAATATTGATAGTGATACTTAAGTTCTATTTAACATTTTTTTGGGGGGGTAATTGTATATTGATACAGTTAACAACACATTTTGATTTATTACACATGGGATTTGGGTGGACATGTCATCCAAGTTCTTGTTAAAAGTATCATTAATGAACATATAAAGGGCAAAAAGTTTTAACCCCCTGTGTTATTGTTAATTGTGATGATGGTGTCCTTACCTTTGCTTAACATCTTCCATGACTATCCTCCATAGGGAGCCCACAATCATCTGCACATGGTAAGCCAAACATTGTTATGCCAGTACTGATGATCAATTCAAAGAAATATTTATTTTATCCTTATGTGTGATGTGGGTGTCAGGAGTGTTGTATGTATTGCTGCAGTGTCTGTAACAGTGGCACCAATGTTACTTTATTAGCATATATTGCACTATAGTAGTGCAGGTATTAATTTATTTTCTGTGTTTGTTGCTTATTATCACAGGTGATCCTGGCAGTGGAAGTATAGGACTCTTAACACCTGATGTCAGAGTATTAGCAGATGCTGATGATCGTGATGGTCAAACAGAGGCATAGTTGGGGGGGGTGCAGAACTTGAATATGGCACTGAGATTGACATTCAGCCATCCTCTGTAATTCCACTGGACACAGCCAGTAGACCTGTGCCAACCCATTCCATTGAGCCCTCAGATATTGGACAGGTGGAGGGTGAGACACTTGATCAGGGTAGTCCAGTTACTGTAGCTTCAGTGCTTTTTGACTTTGGCCATAGCCAAAGTGTGGGTGAGGTGCCATGCAGGAAGGTTGTTAGGGGTTCTCAGTGGAGGCCTGCTTTCCATCTTCCACCTGATCCAGGTGTGTCTTCCAGTGCCACTCAATGTATGTTTAGGGCCATCATGGAGGTGCAGGCATGTTCCTATAGGTCCTCCAGAGAAATGCTTATGGTTGTAGATGTGGCACAGGCTTAAGCACATGACTGCCTCCAGTGTGTTACCAATTGAATGGATCAGATGAATAACACATTGAAATGGGTGGTGTCTGGGATGGAACATCTGCTGGGAGGGGGAAGGCATCCATGTGGGTGTAGGTCAGCCCCATTATCTGATGTTAGCTGACATGGCCATGCCCAATCACACTCCCATAGTGGCACTACTTCCACTGTTCCATCAGTGGTTAAGAAGTCCACACCCAGACATGGCAGGACATGGGCTCATGGTCCTGGGCATCCTCATGAGAAGAGCTCATCCAACAGACATCAGTCATGTTCAGGTAGTAGCAATGCATCTGGATGTGGGCATGGACATGCCAGTGCAACTCCTGGAAGTAACAGTTTTCACGGCTGGGTACAAGAACAATGAATTGCTACCTCTACCATGCATGGCTCACACCTGTCCAACATACCAAGATGGAGAGCTAGCACAGCGCTTGGCTGTGTTCTTTCAGGCACTCACATACCAATTTCACCTGGAGGGCCCATACAGACACACACAATACTTACATGGCTCAGCCATAAGGCTTAAAGCTCATGCAGTCTCAGTGACCATTTGTTACTTTATCTCAAATGTCTTCCTGTTACTCTTTCTTACTGACATGCAGTCACTTATGTTTTGTGTCAGCCTAGACTTCCTGCCCCCCACAACATCCTGTGTAAGTGATGATAACTGTGCCATATCCTTGTTTTCTATCATATGCATTCAGGGATACCTAACCTTTATGTCTGATGTTCAGGGTGCATAGCTGATGTGCCAGTACAAAAGTATGAGGCCAAACAGAGGATATCTGGTGACCATCAGTACTTTTGAGAGGTATGAGTGTGTAAATCTTTGATGCCTGAGGCCTATTAGTTTATAGAGGACACATGTATTTACATAAATCTCAGCTAGCTTGTCACATGTTAAAATCATTGCTGTAAAAATCACCTACCTTTTACTTACTTACATTACTAAATAACACCATGCAAGGTTATGCATTCATTTGTATTATTACATAATTCTGTCTTAGCACTACGGGTTCAGCACTTACCTTGTAAATCCAGCAGTTGCTGCAGTTTTAGCTTAGGGCTAGGTCTGTGTGATGCTAGGAGTACACAGCCATTACATTGGTAGTTAAAGGTTGTGAACAATGCCTGGCATCAGTGTTACTATATGTATGTGTGTAGGATGAAGGTTTTAGCCCCTTAAGTGGTGAGTGAGTGTGCTGTGTGTTGCCTCTTAGGCAATGTGAGGGCATATTGAGTATCCCTATGTCTGCCTACACCCACAGCAGCTGCCAATTCCCCCTCTGACTCCTCACCTGTCTGTGGCTGTGGTAACCTTGCAGTTGGTTGTGGGATGTGTGTCCCTTCCCCTTGTTGGTCCTGCTGAAGCTGTTTTCTCAGGATGATGTTGTGAAGCATGGCACAGATGGTGAAGATTTCAGTACATGTACATGGCTTGTACTGCAGAGCTCCCCCAGATGTATCTAGGCAGTGGAACTGTGAATTCATAGGCCCAAACACATGTGCTATGATATTTCTGGTTTGAGCATGTGCTCATTATGGAGTTCTTCAGCAGGTGTGTCTACATTTTTGATGGGCACCATCAGCCATGGTTCCAGTGCGTAACCTGCATCACCCCAGTAAATGGCCCTGTGGGATATTACCCCTAGTGAACATCTGATACAGTGGGGAGGTGTGCCAGATATGTGATTCTTGGTAACTGCTTGGTTTGCCAGCACACGCATTCAGGATGATCCCTTAGCATTACACATGCCTTGGAGTGGAAGCCCTTTCTATTTATGTAGGCCCTTCCCTGTTCCCCGGGTGGTGCCTTGATTTCTATATGTGTACAATGTATGGCACCCACTACTACAAGGTAGTGTGCTACAGGGTAGAATTCCTGCATATCTGTGGCCTGTCCTCAGGAATACGGGGAAAATATATGTGTTCACTGGCATGTTGGAACATAGCATTCAGGAATTGATGCAGGATCCTGGATGTTGATGCCTGTGACACCCCCAGCATGCCCATTGTTGGTCTCTGAAAGGGTCCTGTAGCTAAAATTCTAAGTGCTACACATACCTTTGTCTCCACTGATATTGGTTTCCATCTGTTTACCCTGAGTCTGAGTTGTGGGCAGTAGAGGTTTCAGATTTCCTGTAGAATGTCTCTATCCACTGTGTAGCATTCCACAATTTCCACCTCATGCAGATTGTGATAAGTTAACTGGGGTCTGAAAGCTCTTCTCCTTCTTGGCCGTAGTCTATTAGCAGCAGCAGCATAGACTTCAGCCTGTTGCACATACACATAAATTAAAGCAACAGCTGCCCCTAACATTCTTTTTTTTTTAATTTCTCCAAATCTTTTGGGTTTCTAATACCATGATGGGAATGGACCCCATTCCTAAGTCAAAGTACGATTAAAGTTCATGAAATTAGTATTGTTTCACTCTTTGATGTCAGCCAAAAGTGCTCCTCGCAGCACCTGAAATGTGCCCAGTAATGACTCGTATGGAGTTACATGGATTAATTTGGATATCCATTGCTCTATGCTGTTGTGGTGCTTTCTGAATTAGATTTTCTACGCTGAATCCTTCACTTCGCAGGAACTCCATAACCTCAATTTCTATTTATTTAACTTCTTTATTACTAATCTCCTTTTCCTCTTTGTCTTCTTATTTTTTGTATTGTAGTTTTCCATGTCTGCGTTTCTTTCCCTGTATTTCTCTTCAAATATCTTTGGTGCTGCTCTTTTTGTATTGGTTAGTTTTGATTTCTCCTTTACATAAATGTTACACCATATTACATCTCTTTTTCTTTCCCATGTCCATATTTCTTCAAATGTTTCCTGATCTTCCTGCTTCTCCTTACTTTGGGGACTCACTCCATCATGCTGTGATGTAACCTATGTTAGACCTTCTACACCAAATCCTTCACTTCACAGGCACTCCATAGCTTCAACTTCTATTTTTTAACTTCTGCTTTACTAATCTTCTTTTCTACATTCCCTCTTTGTGATATTATTTTTTTATTGTGAAATTTTCCACATCTGGATGCCTTTGCCTGTAGTTCTCTTCAAATATCTTTGGGGCTGCCTTCTTTACATTGATTAATCTGGCTTTCTCCATTGCATAAATATTGCACCATATCAAATCTCTCTTTCCCATGTCCATATTTCTTTTTATACTTTTCAGATATCTCTAGGTTTTGTTTTTTATATTCTCACATTTCCTCAAATGCTTCTTTTTCTGAACAGATCAAAGTTTCTTGATCTATATACTATTTTTCACAAATATGCTGTATTAATTAACACAAATTTTCATTTTAAGCTTCAGACAGTTTTTCCTGTGGAAGTATTTTTCTTTCCTCTAATTTCTCTCTTAATCATTTTGTATATCTTGTGTCTGGAAATTCTGGGCTTTTTGCATAATAGTAACAATACATAATTCCTTTCTTATCCTCAACAGTCCACTTTATTGTCTGCTCTTCTTTGGCCTATCAGTTTTTGTGATTTTTGTGGACTACTACTTCCTATTACAATGGGGGGGGGGCATCCTTCCCCTGGCCTGGCCCCATTGTAGGAATGTTTCCATATTTTGAGGATTCTACAGTGTCAACTTTTCCAGTCCTGGCACCAGTGTGCCTACCAGTATTGGGCACTTTTTTATCCCGGGTCTTGTGCACCCAGCTCTCTTTTTCATTTTTAACCTACTTCTGTCCATGATATATGCTCTATAAATACAGTCTATATATCAGTGTCGTCTTGGTGAGATTTTGTGAAAAACAGGCTCCACCTTGAGAAGGTGCTCACCAAGACTTGAGGACGAATTCAATTCCAGCAATACTACCCCTTGCTTTTTGACTTATCATCTCTCCATTCGGACCCCATTTGGATTCTTTCTGTGTAGATTCCTTTCTGTGGCTGTACTCCAATAGGTTTTGGAATTTGCAGGGAAAACAAGCACTGGATCTGCACAGTTCCTTTGCAGCTTGTTGAATAGCTCCTCCATTTTGGATTAGTTGATTAGCTTACAGTTCAGCTGCTTATGCTGTAATTAGCATGCCATAGTATTTACCATAGGTGCTCAGCTCTATGCACCATGTGGAGCCACTTACTGAATACAAAACAGTGCACTACCGTGTGCACACCGTGACACGATGTGCACACGGTCTTAGCAGACTGTGTAGATTTTATTGACTGCCTGAAAATATATTTCACATTAGTAGCTGTTGCCTTAAATATAGGTTGTTAGGGCAGACCTTGAACATATGCTGCAGTCATACAACAAAATTCAGTTATGAGGGTAATGATTTACTTTGTTGCAATACCTAAATTAGGTACAAACATCTTTTCACAGTGAATTCTCTTTTCCTATAGATATTTTCTTCTGAGACTAACATGGATGTTAAGGATGCAAATACTGTACTGGTCTTATCATGCTTTGTTCTACTGGTCCACTTAGTTCTATGTGAGCCATGGTTTGAGTCTGGGCTCCACAAGCTTAGGTGGATGGGCTTGAGTAGAAGTGATAGCACAATGGTTTGCCTGAGGGCAAGCTTAATCTGGACAACCACTTTTCAGCATACTAGTCAGATGGTACACAGAATAAGTCTATATGTTTGTCATAAAGAGCTCAACTGTGGCAAACTGACCATCTCTTCAAGCTGATGTGAAGACTGGGCAGTTCATTCTGCTGCAAATCCTGGAAGGTTTTATCAAGTGAAGAATGTGAATGGCTGCTCATCTTTATGCCACCAAGCGTGCCATGACTGGATCAAGTTTTTTGCAAAGTGCACATTTGCATTGCGTCAGTAGTCCAAGGGAGCTGTTATTCTCTTTGAGTTAATGTGAATTTTCCATATGCGGCTATAATATTTTTTTTCTTGTTATCATTATGTGCACTACAACCACTGGTCTTGATCCTTGTCCCACTGGGCTGGCTCTGGAGGTATAGGGCCACCCTTGTACCAGATTATCTTTGTCTCTCATCTATACAGAAGAAGGCCTTGATTACTGACTTGAAAAAAGTCTGGCTGCTGACACAATCCAAATGTGTGTAAGAAAGTGGTTTGTGCACAGGTGGATTCTTACTTGAGAGATAATAACATCACCGATCCATTACAGTCTGGTTTTCAGGTGAGATGTGGTACTGAGGCAGCTCTTGACAAGGTCATTGACAACCCCCTTATGGCAAGGGATCACTATTATTATTCATTTCTGATTCTACTTAAATGTCTTGCTGGCATTTGATACAGTAGACCATGCCATCTTACTGAATTGTCTGGAGTGCTACTGTGGCATCACTGGTATATATTTGGATTTAGTTGCCTTGTACTTTTCAGGGTCAACAGAGAGTAGTTACAGGAGTTCTTTTTTTCTGCTCCTTAATCTCTTGCTTGAAGTATTCCATAAGGTTTTATACTTGTCTGCTATTGATCAACGTGCATTTGCTTTCCTTAGGAAATATTACTTAGCTGGTATGCCTGCATTACCATTGTTATGCAAAATTACACTCTTTTTCCCTCAGGAAGCTATGTCAGCCATTTACAACACAGTTCGTAGCTTAGAATTCAAACACTCTTAGATAGTTGAAAATCAATTGAAACATAACATATCCAAGATAGATGCCATGCTCATACATGCTAATCTAAGGAATTATTTAATACCAGTTTTATCTCATAAACATATTGTCAGTCAAAGCAAACTGCAAATAGAGTTCAAGTTGCAAAATCTGGGGTAAATTATACTGACAGCAAGCAAACACAAAAGGACCAGATTTCAGCTATCTACAAATCTTCATGTTTCCATTTTAGGAACATTTCTTCATTAAACACCTTATTGCACCTGTGAATCTCTCTCTACTGCATTACATATCCTGGTGTCCTCCCATTTGTATTTCTGTAATGCTCTGTACTCAGGGATACTAGATTTGCGACTTGATCACCTATAGCTTGTGCAGAACTCCACAGTCTGGTACTAAGTGGAATATCTGAATGCAATATATTGTGTTGGTTCTGTGCAGGTTGCACAAGCTTCCTGTCAGGCAATAAATTGTCTAAAATGTTTTGATCTTACTGTATCTACATTGCTTCAGTTCCTCTATACTGAGGATTTGCTGGCCTGGTATCAGCTATCTTGCTGCATGAGTTTAGCCACCCAGGACATGATGGAAGTTCCGAGGAGGGGGTTTATAGTTAGAGATTTTTGGTGCCTGGGGTAAAATACCTATTTTTTACCTCTAGATTTTTCCCTGGTCCCACCCCAGTTCTGCCCCCAAGTCCCCAAGGTTAGTCCTGTGTTAATAAACGATATCCTGAAGTTCCCAAATTGTACTTCAGTGACTGAAGCTATGATATGGGGGTGTCCCATCTGGAACTGTAACTTTTGTATTGCATGTTAAAGCAACAAAAGAAATAACATGCAGTATGTTTTTACATAACTCTGAAAAGGAAACATTTAGATTATGGTACTTTTTCTAACTGGAATTGTAACATTCTGTTTATATTTTCTAAGATGGACTCCACAGCATTAAGAGAACTGGTCTGAGAACCCTTTTCAGCTATGACACTGGTCATTTGTCATAAACAATATTTAAGTATACTAAATTCAACAAATACACATCAACAAAACATTGGTAAACAGAAATTTGATCTAGATAATATAGGTTAAAACAACAAACAAGAACTGCATGTAAAGTTTTGTTATGTATCTCAGGAACATGCAAGTATATCTATACAGTGATTGTTGATACATGTATTTCTATCATATAAAAAGTTTAAACATAAGCTACTTAACTGTATCTCAGTTTCTGATTAGGATTTAATATATCAGGAATATACTATTTTGTAAATTGACAGATTCCAAAATCATGCATTCTTTTGACAGGATCTGTGTTAGATATTAGAAATGTTCAAATAAAATCTGTACTGTTTGTAGTGTTCTATAAGTCATTTTCCAAGCTGCCTGCAGACTCCAGTGTGGACTCAGTATTTAGCTGGTCATTATCACTAACATTGATTTTAAATTTACTAGAAAATATTTTAACTGCAGGCACTTTCATGTACCAGAGAAGAAATCCACCAGTAGACAAAAACAAATCAGAAAATAAAGAAACCCATTTTTAAAGCAATTTTCTTTTTGTAATAGTTTTCATTATCATCTGTCAAGCATGACGTTTCTTCCCTTTTTTTTTACAGTTACAGATCACTCTGAAGGAAAGCAATAGTCTCCATACAAGTTTTCACCAGGATCATCAGAATAAATGCTTGTATAAATGGTGCCTTCACATTTCACTTCATTAAAGTCACAAGGAGAATAAGAAAGAAATAGACCCACATGTCTAAGAGTAGAGTTGTTTGACAACTAGCTTGAGACTTCCATCTATGTCTTCAGCTGATTTAGCAATTCTTAACTTGGTAATTGAATCACTGCTCACCACTTTGGAAAACACCATTATGTTCCTGCTGTAGAAAACAAGCAAGACTCTCTGCTTCATTAATTTTGTGGGCATTAAAATCTGAAGTTTTGTGCAATGAATTAACATACTCCAATATAACACATGCGCGCGCGCACACACACACACACACACACACACACTCACACACATGCGCATACAGTAGATTTCAGCCAAAGAGCTGTATGTACACACACACACACACACACACACACACACACACACACACACACACACACACACACAAATATTGGTCCTTTGACATAAAGATAAAGCATCTTAAAACACCCGCAGATACCAGCATTTACTCATGTACTCTGAATGAAAATAAAATAAAAGTGGAGCACATATCGTTAGCAAAACAGTACACTATAACAACTCCTGTTCTCAGATGCCTAGTTGGAGGGGGTTCTTGATGGAGCTGAAAATGTAGTCCATATGCTATTAGCAATATAGTGATACGGGAGCAGAACTTTGACATAAAATAGGACTGCCTGCTTAATACTACTGAATGTAAGTAAAAAACAATACACCATTATTAGCATGGAACATACCACTACTGCTCAGTGATGCCTAATGATGTTTCTGCCAATTATGCTCCTTAATGGAAAAATGGGAAAACACTTCACATTTGCCATTTTATTCATTCTATTTGCTGTGAAAGAGCATCTTGTGCACTTGTCTAGTTAGAAAGCAGCCATTCATGTTATTAGGCAAAATAAGAGGGGGCAAGGACTGCTATCAAAAGGGGCAGAGAAGAGCTAAAAAAATTAAACATATATAAACAAATAATCTGCCCATTTGACTTCCCTTATAATCTGGAAATGGGACAGATGCCCCTCTCGCCACCTCTCCATTGTCTCTATTTCCAGGGGTTGGAGTCTATTAAGCATTTGGGCTTTGGCCCCACTATGAGTTACACCTCAGGAGTTTTCCATCAGGTTGGCATAAAGAATCCCTGACACTGGGTTGCTTTAAGCCTTCCCTCAAAACTTACTTATTTGAGACTACCTGTGAGTAATTATGTTGTGTCTAGTTGCTGCTTGCTGTAAAACTGATGTCTGTTTTTCATATTAATTTTCTCTTATTGTCTCATGTATTATTACTTTTTATGTGTGTTTTGCTGTGTTACTGTATGTTGCTTGGTCTCAAGAACGTTGATAAACATGAAGATAAAAACTGGAATCATGAAACCGATCTCTCATCTACATAGTTGATGAATGGGCACAAGAACTGAAATTTACCTGTGTCATTATTGATAGAATTAGTTTGAAAATTGCTATTTCACAAACCTTTATAATAAATTAATGTCCATCTTTATAAGGACATCAGAGCTAGGGGGACAGGACAGCAAGCAGAGACAAGGGTGTGAGAGGTGTCATGAATTCTGCCTTTTACAATCCCATATACCTTTAAGGTAAAAAACACCATAACATGGACTAAAACCTTGTTTAACTCTTCCTTCATCATGACTCTTAGATTGACATTTGTTCCATCTTTTTACATTTTATTATTTGCTCATGATTCTATGGCAGCAATTTCATGTTTTTTTTGTTTCTTTGTGTTTTTGTTTCTTACTTATCGTTATTGCAAAACCTAATAAAGCATATTAAGTTAAAAAAAACACTGCTGAATAGGTTGCTGAATGTGAATGTGTCCTAGCAATTGAAACATTTTGATGAAAAATTTGTTTTCAAGAATGTCAAGAAATGTTGACTCTTTATAAGGTATTGGTGTATTAAGATCAAGGGCTAGCAGAATTACTGCTTGTGCTGTCTCAGTCTATGGCATGCATGCAGTGATTCAGCATATCACAACTCTAGGAGATGAATAAATAATTGCACGTGCATTGATCCTTCAACCCTTCATGTAGTTGACCATTTGGTTGTCCTTTATTAGTGTTGTAGGGCAGGGTGAAGTCTGGCTGCAGTGAGAGCAAGCTGTTAGGGGTGGAATTAGCAGGTGCCAATGGTCCATAAGTGCAGTAACTGACATTAATTTATGAAGCCACGAGGATAGTGCAGCTTCGTAAGTCAATGCAAATATTGCATTTGCAGTCATGGCAGAAGTGATCAGTGGGTGAATACATGAAAATAACTGCAGCAAGCTGCTTATTTGTACAAAGCAGTTTGTTACAATGACAGAACACAAAAAAGAATTATACCTATTATGTCTCTGATTCCCTTTTCTCTATCACCTTTCTCTGATATAGTGGAAAAGCTGAAATAACTGCACGTTTCTGTTTATTTAACATGGATTCCACTTAAAAAATGGAGTTTGTAAATGTAACTGAAACATAAGCAAACCACTTATCTTCTGGCAAATTTCTTTTCTTTTATCAAGGAAGGGAAATAAGAGCTACGGTTGTTTATTGCCTTAGCATGAATGAGTTTCATCTAGTGTCTGGACTTTCTAAAGGCTATGATATGCACATATAAGTAAATACTAAGCAATCACACTACAAATTATTAAATGCATAGCTAATAACTAGGTTGTGACTAAAAGTGATAATCAAATCCTTTACCTTGCATCTGTGAGGTAAACACTTTAACCATTATCTCAACCCTGACCTCCTTCAAACCCTCTTTAAAAGAGTACTGCAATGGTGCTTGGCCTACATACTTAGCATTCTCTACTTTAAAGGTCTACTCTATGTACTTTTGTGTGTGTGTGTGTTACTGAAGTGAAGTATCTGAGAAAGGAAAAAAAACTTTTTTAGTGCTTTTTAACACACTGACAGTATTTTACCTTATGTAATCTAAGTGTGATAACATTCATGCTGATACTCATGCCACCCTCCAGGGTATTTCTCTTTTCACCATGGTTGTGCAACCATGAAGTTAGTAGATTTAAGTAAAGGCGTGGGGAGGGAACACAGATCCAGTCATAGAAATGCAGGGGGCTCTTACCCCTGCACAAAAAGATAACTGTTTTGCTGGTAACTTGTAGATTCAGGCTATGGTTTTTGATCCTTTAAGATTGACTATTTTGCATCTACCTGGTCTGGAATCAATTTCTCAGTGGACTCAGGAAGAAGTATTCTCATATTAAGAAAGAAACACTTGTTTTGATTCTGGAATAAAGGCATTTCCAAAATACCTCTACTGTAGAAAGTTCAAGTTGGTTAGTATCCATGAACTGTTATTACAATTGTCTGATAAGCACAACAACTTACATTCAACAGAAGAGAGAATCCATGGAATGGCTATAATTTATTATTTATTTCTTCCATTTGATTACTGAGTAAGTCTGGACAATAAAACCCCTTTTTATTGATGGCCCAGGGAGAAAATCTCTAACTGAAAAGTATATGCACATAAAATACATACAGTATAAGGTGACAGCAAACATCTGTTACAAGACAGTATAACGAGTTTCATTCTCAGTACATTTTATCTTTATTTTGTGACTATTACAACAAAATGCAGAATTCCTAAGAGCATGTTCATGCTGATGGACTCTGTAGCATTCTGCCACTTGAAATTTCAGAAAATGCTACAGAAGGGAACACAGAGTGTGTAACTGCTTTGATTGTGGGGCATTTTAGAACATGTTTAAGAATGTCTAATAGTACATGTGGTGATCTGACTCTGGCTTTTTGAACTATGAAAGATCCAACCCTCTTTGATCTATTCATTACAGAACAAATAATATGCCAAATACCTGGTTAAAGGAACTAAACCATCATCAACATTAAAATAAGACAAGGTATGAAAGATTCATATCCCAATGTGTCCTTCACCTTTGGAACAAACATCCACTATATGTTAAGCAGAGGAGCACCCTTGCTACCTTCAAGGTAAACCTAGATAACTGGATGAACAGCTTCAAATTCTCCCTCAGTCCATCTTGCCTTGCCCTCCTTGAGGCTGGAGAAAACTTTTGAATATATTTGTTTTAGCAAGGCATGTAATGGTCTACAGACTGAATGATTCGTACCTAGCTATGCACCTATGTAAAACTGTAATTCCATTTTGTGATAGAAGGTTGGATAATAACAAAAGTAGATGAGATTCTAAAAATGTTCCATAAAACGAGATTCAAATTTTCAATGTAAAAAGTTTGTGCCTTAGCAGAAACTCAAGTATTTCATAGAAACTGAAATCTGTTTTGGAAGACTTCGGTATATATCTCCCCAACATTGTTACAATGAAAGTACCGGATATACATTTTGTCTGGTGGCTGAAATTAAAAGAAGAAATTTAAGGAATATAAAAAGAGTGTTCGCCATATAAGATGGAACAGAAAATGTTTAGAAAAGCAACATTACAACCTTTGGAATTTTCAGGCAGGTGCTGGGAAAGATTGCATGCTGATTTCACTAGATCCTTTGTTATGAACTTTGTATTCATTACTGTGATATCTTTATGTTTAAAATGGATGTATTTCATATTATTTTTTTTCTTCAAATATTTTTTTTTTGTTTGTAACATCAGAATAAAAAAATAGAAAGTATATATATATATATATATATATATATATATATATATATATATATATATATATATTTGGAAGTAATTTCATGGTGCAATGCACACTTATGTTTGCAGGTCTTGTGTAAGATTATAATATAACCATTTTTAAATAAAATTGTTTTACTAACAATATTTCATATTGTTAAATTCACATTTTAGGCTACCATTAGTCAAATGATATGCCTTTTTTCTTTTCATGGTTTACCTGAACATATTGTGACTGACAGTAGAAAGCAGTTTATGTTTGCTGATCTCTGTCTGCATTTATTTTTCCCAGCCACCCGGCCTGGTGCTGTTGTGCTTTTAAACTTGGGGGCTTTTGAGTTGCCCACCCTACTATAAGTCTGATTTTGCACACTCCTCCTGTTCTCATTTCATCAACTCATTCTACTGAGAACTGAGAGATGAACTGGGAAGGCCTTCCCCTTTAATCTCTTAAATTTGAATTATATTCTATTTCCTACCTTCCTACTTAATAAAAATTTTACATTAATCAGCTGATTTTTATTGTATTTGTGCTCTTAAAAGTGTTCAACTGTATTTAATCTGTGCTTATTACTGCTTGTTAGTAGCCTCGTTACATTGTAACTGTTATTCTAAGTCTCTTAGTTCTGATTTAAGCACTTGGGCTACAAAGTAGTTATTTAACATAAAGAAGGTTTGTGGCCCACACTCTTGTAGCAGGACACGTAGCTTACACCCTTCTGAGTTGTGAATTGCTGCTTAAAGACTTATTGTGTCTGTTATTCTAAAAGTGTCTTAGTTCTGGTTTAAGTGCTTGGGTTCCAAACTAGTTATTTTACATTAAGAACATTTCTGGTCTACACTCTTATGGGAGGAGATGGTAACCTCCACCCTTCTGAGCTGTAAATTGCTGGTGAAAGCTTATTGTGCCAGTTACTCAAAGTGTATTTGTCTGGTTTAAGCACTGGGCTACAAACCAGTTATTTTACTTTAGGAAGATTTGTGGTTGACACTCTTCACTGTTGTGGCAGGAGAAGATAGCCTACACCCTTCTGAGCTGGGAATTGCTGGTTGAAGGCTTTTTGTATCTGTTATTCTAAAAGTGTCGCAGTTCCCTTAATCTGTGTAGACAGCAATCTCTCGCAGTGTAAGTTTCCCTTAAAATACCCTTACTGTCTAGAGAGATTTTTTTAACTACTAGATCATCTAGTTTGCACATAGCTGAGCATTAATCATCAAGCTCATTGTCTTATTGACCTATTCAGTATTTAAATTTCCCTCACACCTGCCTAATAGATCAGTAGCCATGGATATGCACTTCCCGACTCTCTCTGTGACCAGTCTGATTAAGATGGGTATTCTGAGGCATTGTAGCAATTGTCTTATGTACACTGACAACCAACTTATCCTTAATAAAACAGATAAAGTATACAAGAGGTGTAAATACACTTTAATGCTGGAGGCAAAACTCTCCCATACAACCAAAAACTAATCCTATTGAGGTTGTCAGTGACACTTGTACCATGCTTACTGCATAAAACTACTTATGCTGAGGCACTTACAGGTAACCTTCCTAAAACACTAAGACCTCCTGCATAATCAAAAATGGGTCCTCAGCCATCATGTGAAGATTGCATTAAAACACCACCTACAGCTACACATAGTAACACTGCATCCAATGCCTCTACTGCTCCGCCCTTAAAGCAAACCAGTGAACAGTCAAATTTCCTGGTCATTGGTGATTCTATAGTGAGGCACACTGATGTCCCCCTTACCAGACTGAATAAGAAGAGAGCCATGGTTAGCTGCCTTTCTGGGGCTAGGAGCCATCAAATCGCACAGGCACTCACGTCAGTGAACCACAGATACCATATAAGTTTGTCATAGTCCATGTGGATGTTAATGACCTGAGATGCACCTCCCTTGACTATATGAAGTGAGACATGGTTGAGCTTGCTGATTATGTGTCTCAGGCAGGTATGAGCTTAGCACTGAGCAGTATACTACCTTCTCTAAAGATGATGCCACATTACACCAACAGAAAATGATTGATTTTAACAACTGGCTCAGATTCTGGTGTCAATCCAAGGGGTTCAACATTTGAGGGCTTGGAAGGACATGGTTGACAGACATGCTGCTTTGCTAGGGATGGTCTGCACTTATCCCTTCTAGGCTTTCAGATATTGGCAAAGACCTTTTCTACACCCATAGTGCCTTTTTTTCAGGTGATGCCAAACTGATAAACCTCCTGGCTTAACTGAAACTACAAGAGAATAGCTGAAGGTGGTACTGCTCAATGCTAGAGGTCTTAAAACGAAACTCCACAACCTGCAATCCTCCCTCTCCCTGGAAAGTGTAGACATCTGTGAAGTAACAGAGACATGGTTTAAAGTTGTGGTGAGAATGTAGACATCTGTGAAGTAATGGAGATATGGTTTAAAATCGCGGAGAGTACCCAAGTAATGCAAGGTTATAATGCCTTTCACACCTTCAGACCAGCTACTGCACAGGAGGGAAATAATGGTGGAGGAGTTTCAGTCTACATTAAAACCAACCTCACATCCAGACTAGTTAAAGTGTATGACCCACTGGAACTCATACATGTGCAAATCACTATAAATAGTGTATTGTACCATAGCCTTACAACCTATAGGCCCCCCTCCATGTCCCAGGAAATCCATACTACCTATCTCAATGTACTAGAGTCCCACACCGCTCAACCCAATACAATATTCATAGGAGATCTCAACTACCCTTTACAGAGAGGGAATCCTACACCATTTCTAAGGCACAAGCCCAGTGATCACTAAACTTTGTTAATACCAACATCCTGGAAAAGTAGGTTGATTCTCCTACCGGAGGTACCAACATCCTTGACTCAATACTCATGAACATGGGGGGGGGGTGATGATCCTCATCCAATGTAATGTCTTTGGTTGTCAATCTGACCATAAGTCAGTATTGCTTGAAATAAAAATTAAATCCAGGAATACAGTGAAACCAAAAACCTTTAGGAACTATTCCAAGTCTAACCTCTATCTATTAAGTGACACCTTGGCTGAAATCTAAGCACCCTCAAACCCAGTAAAAACCATAGCATATGCTAATATGCTGAGCTATTTACAAAATGTCTCTGCAGCCATATTGCTAGCAGTATAGCGTGAGCTGTATCCACTCATAGCAAGAATAACAGCAGAAGACAAGCCACCATGGTGAAATCACAGTATCAATTGGTTATACAAAGAAAAGAAAAAAAATCTTGGCCAAGCGTAAGAGGAAAAAGCCATAGATACTAAAAGTCCCCTGACCAATCTAAACAGGCAGCTAAGAGGGTTAATTAATACTTCAAATTTTAAATTTGAAGAAAAAATAACTTCTCAGGCAAAAGATGACCACAAAACTTTATACAGCTATGTCAGTGGAAACACACAACAATGCACAGAACCTATTGCAAACGGTATCACCCACACTAAACCAGAGGCCATTGCCAACCTTTTGGCTGACAGGTTCAGCTCAAATTCCTCCCTCCACTCCCCTCTGATAGTTCAAAGGAAATCCTGCACACCACTATATCTCCAACCATTACTAAGGATCAGGTCATCAATGCACTTTCCAAGGCCAAAAACACTGTATCAATAGGCCCCAATAACATCCCAAGATGCCTAATAAATAACCTGAAACATGACCTCTCTGGTCTACTTGAATCACTTTTCAGCCGGAGCCTACAGTCAGATTTTGTACCCAAGGAATGGAACATGGCTTTAGTCATTCCCCTGCACAAAGGAGGTCCAACCACTGATCTGTGTAACTACAGGCTCATAAGTCTGACCAGCCTCATACATAAGGCCATGGAAAGAATCATCATGGACAAGATAAATGAGGATGTAATCTGCAAATGCTGAACCCATCACAGTTTGGTTTTGTTAAAGGAAGGTCATGCCTATTGAAGCTGATGGACTTTTTTGAGAGGGCCACCAAAGCAGTGGATGAAGGTAAGACTGTGCACACAGCTCACCTTAACCTGGCCAAGGCTTTTGATACAATACCCAGTCAGGCACTATAGACAAGCTCAGTAATTTAGGCATAAACTCCTTTATCACCTGCTGGATAGCCAGCTAGATGTGATAGGTCCCAGGAGGTTAAAATAGGTGAGGCCACCTCTACCAAAAGACCATCACTAGAGGAGTCCCCAGGGCTCTTTACTAGGCCTGCCACTTTTTGGCATGTGTTTCTCTGAAATGGAAGCAAATGCTCAAGTTTTATAGCTGACTAACTTTGCAAATGATTGCAGTCTGGGGGTTATTACCGACTCCCCTACAGACACTAGCATTCTTCAAGAAGGCCTATCTCTGACTAACAAATGGTCTCAAAGCCATGGTCATAAAGTCAATGCTACAAAATACTTTATTGTACCCTTTGGGAAGTCATCTGGATCTAAATCATTTTGTCAAGAATCAAATGAACAAACTCTCATTTGTCGAACACCTGTTCGGTGAAAACACTTCGTCGAGTGTCATTTTAAGTGAAAAGTTTCCTAGGCAAATCGATAGTTGGCCACCATCTGGAATTTGCCCTTTTCACCACTGTAGTGCAATCTCGGAGATGGTACATTTAGTTGGGGGGGTGTGGGGGGAGTGTGGTGGGCACAGCCCCCCTCCTGTCTAGGTGTTAAGTTTTATGGTTCTGTTTACAGTCACTCCGGTTGCTATGGTGGACTACAGTCAGTTTACCTGAGGAAACTTTTCACTTAAAATGCCGTTCAATGAATAGTGTTTTCACTGAATAGGTGTTCGACAAATGAGCATTCGCTCATTTGAGTTTTGACAAAGTGATATAGACTCAAGTCAACCATCTCAGCTAATTACCATGTTGATAATGCACTCCTAAGATTCCATCCAGTGGCAGGGATCTGGGTACATACATAGACAGTAGCCTTACCTTTGACTACATGTGGCTACAGCAGTGAGGAAATATTTTTATGCTGCACAACTTATAAGTAAGGGCGTGGCATCTACATCCAAAGATGTCATTACCCCACTGTTCTCCACCCTTATCAGACCAATCACAGAGTACAATGCTCCCTTTGATATGTATCTGACCAGATATATGCGGCAACTAACATGACCTCAGAGGTTCCTACAAAAAGAATACAAGGCAAAACAAACTTGCCTTGTGCAGAGTGCTTTAAAGACTTTTCCCTCAGTGCAATCTCCTATAGATTTCTGATGGATGATTTATGCCTGGCTTACAAGGCACCCGCAAGCCCCACACGTATGAATCCCCTACATATTCATAAGTCAAACAGTACCAGAAATACAAGGTCTAGGAACCTGAATTTTGTCTATGACTTAAACAGAATATGCTGGAGAGACTGTTTTGTGTCCCAGAGACTGACCCTCTCATGGAACAGGCTTCCCATCCATGTGAAGCTGATTTCATGTATTACCCAGTTTAAGTGCAGTTTAGACCAGTGGATGGGGAATAGGAAATTTACAATTGGCCTAGGCCCCATTGTCTCTTATGGACAGAGGTAGCTTATAAACGCCTGTCCCTCAATGTCCTATTTGGATTCAAGACATCATTATTCCTTCAGGAAAAAAACTTGGCTAGGCTTAGAAAAGCTCCATGGGTCATTAGCTTAGTAGCAATCTGTGAATCTATAACTCTATAAAAATATTGTTTTGTTAAGCAAAATCAAATAACCTGTTCCATTAGTACGACATGGCATCTATCAGCAAATGCCTTAGCAGATAGCTTCTTATAAACTTTCCATACAATTACTAAATATCATGTTGGAAACTCAGGACAGATTACATTGTTTCATTTACAACACAGAATGATGCAGGATAGCAAACCAGAACCTGAGTCTGAGAATGGCTGTTCAGAAGAAACAGTACAAAATTCTAGCAAGACAAGCATGCAAATAATAGATCAATGATGAAGATTCAGTGTTTCTCTGAGATACCACTGGGGAAGGTCCTACATGGATCATAAGTAATATTATAGACAAAGCAGGTCCACATACATATCAAATTCAAGATACTGATTTAGGCATTTTAACTAGCTGAAGCCTAGCAATGTTATAGCTTCTGACACTCCAGAATTCAGATGTAAGAGGTTAATGAGTCAGTTTCTAGTTCTGACTTGTTCCCAAGTCATTGAAAGAGACTGTCACACGGATAGTAAGTCTGATGGACCTATGAGTCAAGTACTAGTGTCTGAACTGTGAACATCACAAAGGGTTAAATACCTCAACATTTTGACTAGTTAATTAATGAACCTACACAAGAACCAGTACTGAATAAACTATCTTATCAATGAACATTAGTATACAGACACTAAAATCCTTATGTTATCCCAGTAAATTATTAAATACCTTTAACCCTAAAAAGAGGATGTAGTCTGGTATATTGAGATATGCAGATAACCACCATAAAACTGAGCTCTGGTAGCATGTATAAAGTGGCTGCGTCTGGGCTCAGTCTATACTTATCTTTTTCTTGGTGAGTAAGTGACTTCATACCTTGTTCCTGGCATCTGAGTGCATTTCTTCAAAGCCAATAAGAATAGACATTAGTATAAACTAGCAGATCTCTGATAACTGGCAGTACATCCCCACAATCCATACAATGTTGCTGCAACCAACAGAACTCCTTACCAGGAAAGGTCACTGAATCTCCAGCAGGACACATAAGTAGTACAACATAAATAAATGTAGCCCGAATAGCTCTAATTTCAATCTCAGGTTTCAGTATGTGTACAGCCTGTCAATCAAATAACCATGTAGTATAAACAGCCAAGAGGTAATTTTCTTACCAGTTTACCAGCAGATGACTAGCAAATAAAGTTATAAAAGGACTGCTCCTGTGGGAGTAGTGACTCATGTTGCAATAGGAGGTACTGCCAGCCATGTTAGGAGAAATGTAGCAGTGGATTTGTAACATTTGCCAGCACAGCTAGCTGGAATTTTGTGAATAATTATATGTTATCTGTATATCCAACTGATTTGTACAGATGCGTGTGCTGAAAATGTATTTGTGAGGTTTGCTTGTGTTAAAATGTATCAACAGTGTGCCCTGCTGGAAGGAAAAGAGATGCACATGCATTATTGTAGCTGTTTAAATTGTAACAGCATACACTGGAAGTGAAGAGGTTAATCTTAATCCACCTGACTTTGCAAAATATTCTTGAAATTAAATTACTTTGTGGGTTAAGCCATTAAGATGTTATCCCACAGTTTTGAATGGAGGCAGAGACACAATGTCTATGCTAGAGAATAGGTTGTAGCTCCTGTAGGAAGAATAACACAGTTTTATGGTTTTATGATTTCCAGTAGCTGCACCACATCTGAGCAAAGCTCTGTCTCTGTGTATGGTAACACATACATGCTAACACCCTGGCAGCTTCAAGTGATGGGGGATAGTGTGGGAAACAGAGTCAGATGACCAGATGTGTGTGTTGTCATTCTGTACAGAAATAATGCTTTAATATTAGAAAGAGACTGAAGTCTCAGTAGCATTCTGCATTCTGTCTTGGATCTGACAACAAGGGCCACTCACCCATCTTGCCTTGCTCTATTCAGTAAGTAGGAGCAGTGATTCTTTTAGTCAATCAGGAATAGATAGTGAGATTAGCTAAATACTGTTTTTCTATAACTGTGTGAAACTTTCCATTGGTGTTATTTTTAATATTCCCTGTGGCTGAAACTCTGGTGTTTACCGTGAATAGATATTTAGTATTTTCTTGTTCTTTTATTATTTATTATTAAGTATATTTAAACTTTCCATTGTGGCTGATACTTTTTTGAAAATATGTAAGCTTTGAGAGCATTTGCATATATTTATTTGGTGACAGCTCTGGCCACTGCTGAAGCCTTGGTGTTTGGTCAACATTACCATTTGTATTAATATTAATTTCACTCAGTATAATTGGGTACCCTTGTAAGAGCCTTAAAGTAGTTGACAGGGGTTATGGTGGCAGTGATAACTGCCCTATAGTCTGGGCAAAGATGGTAGAGTGGGTAATCTGTGCCAGCTTTTCCCAGGTGTATGTGTGTGTGTGTGTGTGTGTGTGTGTGTGTGTGTGTGTGTGTGTGTGTGCGCAAATCAAATCTCAAAGAATATGTGTCTCAGCTGCTTGGAACAGGACACAAAGCACTGGTTTCACATAGAAGGTGTGAGAGGACTTAGCTTGGAACCCCAGCTATGGACTTGACTCTAAGCTGTGCCAGTGGGGAGTCTTATTGGGAGTCTGGACAGTTATAGAGCGGAACCAGTACCCAGACTGAACATGTTCTCTGTATGCTTTTAAGGGAAATTATGCTTGATGTAAACAGGTCTGCATCTGGAAATACTGAAGGATCAATTTGTATTCCAAATGAACATCTCTCTCCAGTGTCAGTGGTGAGGATTCAGGCTCCATGATTAGTGGCAAACACAGGAAAATGGTCAAATTGCTGGTAAAGATCACACTAAACCAAAAAAACTCTCAAAAAAATAACAAGTAGGAGCTCACCATGTCTTAACTCTTAGATAAAAACAATATGTTTATTAACATGAACATTAACAAAGATGGTAAGCGCTTTCACAGTCATCAGACTGCTTCATCAGACCTAAACACACAAACAATGTAACACTTATTTAAAGCTCTTAACAGCCAATTGAAAGCAGTGGTGATTGCCTACTTGCTAGTTTTTTTCCTTGATTACTGGTAAAGAGTGGGGATGTCACAACCCGAAATTGAGTTGTCAGGTAGAAACAGACACACAGGCAGAGGTGCCATATGTGGTAGTCCAGATCCAGTCCACCTTTCACTAAGATCCAACAGTGCTGTTGCTATCACTGTATATCAGCTATAACATACTTATTTGGAAGTAGCTTTTTTATAAAGGAACACTTCCACTTCCTTAAGGATTTTCCAGTTGTCAATCTTCTGCTTGAAAGATACATGTTCTGGCTTGTTTAACTATAATATATTGAATTCTGCAAGCCAGCTGTGCTCTTTTGAGGATGGGGGGGGGTTGCTTTCTATCCACTTTAATGCAACAGTGGACATGGTATAAATAATTTAGGGAGGAAGTATTAGGGGTCTTCAGGCTGGCCAATCACCACCAGAAGTCAAAGGCTTATGCAGCACCAAAATGGTTATTCTCAGGAATGTGGGCCTGGTGATCCTTACTGATAATGGTGGCCCTCATTAGCATATATGTAGAAATGACTGCATCCATGGAAAGGATGTAGAATGCTTCAAGGAGATGCAGGTGCATATTTCAACCATCTAGGATGCAGGCTAGAGCATCTACAGAAATGTTCTAATTTCTAGGCTGCCAGTAAGGCCACAATCTACCTTATTGACTGCCTGAATGATGGCCCCTCTGCCTGGCTTTTGCCACTGTTCTGGGTATACCTACTACAGGGGAATAAACAAGCTCAAGTGTAATATGGAGAAGATTAATGGCTGTCTACCATGGAGATAAACTGCATATAGAAAAAAGTGCTACAAGCTAGAAGGCCATTCTTTTAGCATGGTGGCTTAGTGGATGAGGTTTCCTTCTCATGGGCCTGGCTTTCAAATCTAATCTCTTGGTACTATGTTTGAGGAATATGCACATTTTTCCTCCTTCTGCATGGGCTTCCTCTAGGCATTCTGGTTTCTTCTCACATGCCAACACATCCTGGTTGATTGCCTTCTTTAAACTGTCCATATATATTGCATTTACCTTGCCCTTGTGACTAGCAATCATTTGTAAAGGACTTGTTCACTGATACAGATAACAAGCAAATAAAATAATATACTGCTCCATAAATGACACGAGTATGTAATTAAAATAATAGGATATAAAACTGTTGTTGGCTTGTTTTGATATACCAGCATATAGACTTCAAATAAGAAAAAGTACATATAAGCACAAGGATTTTGACAATGGTGAGCTAAGGTTCATTCATGAAATAAACTGTAGCTAAAAGATTATCACTTAACTAGTACTATTTTTTCTATAATCATTGCATACCAATTAGATTCTTATTTTAAACTTTACATGATTGTCTCTTGATTTCCAAGACAATAATAATGTTTATAGTTATTTTACATTTGTTTTAGTTAATTGCTTGTTATACCATATATTGCTGTATAAAAAATCAGAAATACCAACCATTACATCATCTTTAGACTTTGACATGTCATCTTCAAAATCCGTATCTGTTGTAGTGCTGTTCCATGTTGCCAGCCTTTCTCTATATAATTCTGAAATCAGAGATTCAGCCATGATTACATCTGTGAAATGGGTACACTGACATTTTGGTCATGATAGCATACAAAGAAATTCTTAGATACTTTAGCTCAGGATATTTATTCTAGTCAAGAGAAACTAGCCATTTTAGTGGTTTAACAAAAACAGAGAGAGACAGAGAGAGTGTGTGAAAGATAAAATAATGTTCTGTTGTTTAATTTCTTCTAGGCTAAGACAGGTAACGTAGGAGAGGGTAGGTCTTGTTAATGTGTGCTTATACAATAGAAAAAGACAAAGATGAAAACATGGCTAAATAAACACAAAGGTAGAAAGGTATTTGGGTAGGTATATAAATAGATGAAAGATAACTTTAGCTTCACAGCTATTAAAACAGTAATCCACATGTAAATCTCTAACACAAACACATTCACATTTAAGCTATATGGGTTTAGCAGAAAAAAACTAAGATAAAATAATGTTTCATTGTATAATTTCATAATAATCCATGACTATGTGTGGGCATTTTAGGATTATTGATGGTTAGTATGGTTTCATCATGAGAGTGAAGCCTGAGTTATTAAACAAAGCCAACTGTGGATAAATCCTGTGATACCCATATCCAGGAGTGCATTACTGACATTACAAAATGACATTATTTCCGAAAAAAATTGTTTACCTTTCTTAAATAAATTCTTTGTATAACATGAGTTTAGTTTCTTCCCCTTCCTATGTTTCTTTCTGTTGTACTGTGCATGTGTATGGCACTTACATCCACACACTTAAACAGCACATCAGTGCAGTGTAAAGGAAACAACAGAGAAGACAGTATCTCCATAACAGATTCTCTCTCTCTCAATGTTTTTTTAATAAAAAGTAAGAAACTCTAATGTCTGACATTATTGACTGTTAAATTCATTCATTGCTCATTGAGGAACATAGTAGTAAAGCAAGTAAATTAAAAACATATGAAAGAACTAATTCTGCCCCTTAGCAATCAAGGTGCAAGAAGTGATAGAAGGCACTCTGCTCCATCAAGCAGTAACACACAGAGGTGTATACATGCATGCACACACACACACACACACACACACACACACACACACACACACACACACACACACACATGCACACTCATGCACACGTACATGCTCGCACACACACACACACACACACACACACACACACACACACACACACACACACACACACACACACATACACACACACACAAAATGAGTACATATATACAGAGTAAAGACAGAAAATTAAACATTTTATGAAGGGACAGGGCAAATATTAGTAAAATTAGGGACCTTCTGCAATGCTCTACATAGCTGAAAGGTATGGTTACCAGGCGTATTACCAATAGTATCGGTAACTATATGTTTCAAATATGTGGAGGTTTGAAGAATGTTCCTGATTTTCCACATATTTTGATCTGTCCCTAATAAAATATATTAAGGATTGCTATTGAGCATATCTCAATAGAAAGTCTGGCTGCTGAGGTACTTCAGTGGCTGGACTTTTTTTTAATGGAATATGCTCATTTTACAATGGGCATGTTGACTGGGTGATGAATCAGCATGAGCATTTCTTTTGAATACTAATGAGCCATTATCATATAATTCCATCCAGGCTGAGATGGGTAATTTAGTAAATGATGATCCAAGGGATTCATTAACAAGCATATATATGTTACGCCAAGCTTACACTCTTTGTTCATGTTTGCACAATGAGAAGTGATGCTCACTGAAGATGCAAGCCGCCAAGCAAGCCTACACATCAAGCATCATCTGTTCATGGTTAAAACAGTTGTTTGCAGCCACTTTGAGGTGCAGATGGCCTTGAGCAAAAAGTATACACAACAGGTTGTAAATAAGCTTAAGGCCAGTAGTGTGCAGGTGCGGACGGCACAATACAAAGCAAGGGCAACTTCAACAACATAAATAGGAGGCAGGGTGATCGTATAGAGGAAATGTATTGTTATAACAAGAGACTACTCTACAAACAACCTTATTCATAATTTATTAAGAGGAGTCAATAATGTAAGGAATGTAAAAAAGAAATAGTGGCAAAAGCAGATGAGAGGGACACATACAATGCACCATGGTTTAAAGCTAAATGCCAACAAATGTATAGTCATACCCTTTGGCAAAACCAATGTGCCCACAAATTACCACATAGGCGGAAACACATTAAGTACAGAGAAAGTTATTAGGGACCTGGGGACCCAAGTTGATAGCAATCTCTCCTTTGAAAACCACATTGCCAAAGTGGTTAGAAAGACCTTCTACATAGCCCACCTCATTATGAAGGGTTTCACATCTAGATCAAGAGAGGTAATTGTGCACCTTTATTCATCCCTCATCAGGCCCATCATAGAATACAATGCCCCTTTTGGGATGTACCTTACCCGACACCTGCAGCAATTAGAAAGACCCCAAAAGTATCTCACCAAGAGGATCAAGGGTCTCAAACAGATGCCATATGCTGCTCGGTTAAAAAAACTCCAGCTCTACTCAGTTGCATACCGCCTACTTCGAGGCGATCTATGCCTGACATACAAAGCTATGTCAAATCCAGAATTAATGGACATGCTCCACCTCAGTAAATCTAAATCCCTTAGAGCCAAACGCTCGAGGGACTTGAACCTCAGCACAGAAATAAATAGAACTTGCTGGAGGGACAGGTTCATAACCCAGAGGCTCCCTTCACTCTGGAATAGAATTCCAGTTCATGTGAGGCAGAGCACCTCACTGAATCTCTTCAAGAAGAATCTCGATAAGTGGATGGGGGATCGTAGGTTTGTCCCAGGGATTACTCCTGTGTCACTATTAGACAGAGGCACAGTAAACTAAACCTTAAAAAGGGCACAGTATACTCAAATCAAGGGGTGGCGTAAGCCATACAGAATCGGGCTAGGCTTATAATTGCCCCGGGGCAGATAGCTTAGTATGAACCTATGAACCTATGAACCTATGAACATTGAGGGAATTTCATGCAATTGTGCAAGTTAACTTGTACAGGTGAGATAATAAATGCCAAGGACAATACATGTAGTAGGATAAATGGCATATAATGGAGTTATTGCACAAAGTGTGAATGAAATTGTAACAGACAATTATTTACAATATTGTTTGAAAACAGGTAGTGCTGATAACATGTTAACCTTTTACATGCCTTACATGTATAAATGAAGCGATACTATGAAGTTGTAATGGCAATGTCAACACATGTAGGAGAATCATGCACAGCTATAAAATCATGGCAATAGTCATGAAAACATCCAAAAAAAAGTCATGTTTGTGTCAGAAACTGTAAATGTTAGAAAGTGTAACTGTTCATACATGAGATGCATTGCACTCCATAAGAACCTGGCATTTTCAGACTTGTCACTTTGAATGCCACATCAGCAGGACAGTGTGCTGCTAGCCACAGTTACACGTGTAGGTATAACAGATGTGAGATGTACATATTAAACAGATGAGGAGCATACAACTGTAACATAATTATTAAAATGTGCATGAATCAAGTCAAATGTCATGTGTAGTCCTATGCTGACAGTCTTCTGTATGTCGGAGTGCCATTATACTTCTATGTTTATGAAGTAAATCTGTGTAATAGAAAGAACCAAGTATGTATAGGTAGCACGTATAAGATTTAGGAAAAGCAACTGACATGCCAGTATTATTGTATAATGCCATCAGCTATAGGGGAAATGTTTCAAATGCCATGTCATTATTAACTGACTGTAATGAAGTTTCAGGAGTGTAAGCTTCAATAGTACATGTCTTCCTGCTGCAACAGCAACACAATGCATGTTGATATACAAACTGCTGGCACACAACACCTCTGAATATAGTATAAGAGAGTATTGTGCATCACATATTGCCCTGAAGTGTGTATCCTGTCACACATTTGAAATACCTGTATGGCAGTATATAACCATAGGTCATAAACAGATGTAGCAGTAATGTTATTTATCAACAGAACTGTGTAAAATTTCAATTTCACATGCAAGAGTTGTATAGTGGCCTGTAGCAAATACTGACATCCTCCATACCTACAGCACTACTTCCATTGTGTGGACATTGGCAGAGCCAAGTCGAAGGAGGACAAAAATGTAAGGTTTAACATATAAAAAAATATTGAGTATAACTGTCTCATTGATTACTTTATGCGCTTTGTGCTAAATTGCTTGCACCTCATGCATCATTATATTGTACATGCTCATAAGGAAGTATAGCGATGAATGCAGGAACATTAACTATATACCACAAAAATACAAGAAAACGTGAAAACACAGGTCCACTCACTCTTTGTGATAGCAGGGCAAACATCAACAACTGATTAATAATCTATTTTTTATCTTTAAACTTTTAGATTGTGAGTAAAGTAATAAAAGACATATGTAAATGTTTCCAGGAGGTCAAAGGCTTAAGAGCATTTTTCTTATAGTAGTAAATAATGCCTTGATACACTTAGTATTTACACCTTGCTAGACTTAAGCAATGGCCTACCAGCTTTCACAATCTACAAATCTTCGTACTAACTGCTTCTGCCAAAAGAATGTTTAAGTGCGCACTTTATCAAGGACACACTTCAAGGTCTGAACTAAGAAATGCTGTATATGGTTATGTTTTTAGTAAAAACCTTTTTTGTAAACACCTTTATTAAATTATCACTTGAGACATAGGCAAACATACATTGACAGAAAAAACAAACAAACCATGTTTATTTATTTATTTACTTATTTTACATTTGTTGACCGGGCTAGTCTAACTGGATATATGTCCATTTTCAGTAAAGGCCCGGGGAGAAAAGCTCCAAGCATGAAGAGCGACAAAGTTAACAATATAAAAAGACATGAAAAATCACAATACAGAGGCAGCATACATTATACATCACATATCTTTTCTTTCTTTGTGACTATCATCAGTCCAACTTTACATAAACTGCTGAATGCCTATCTTCACTTAAACCTCACTCCTCCTCATCCTGAACATTATTCTGCATATATTGCTCCCACAATTTCCATTTATTTCTATGTAATTTTCTCCTTCTCTTTTCTAAACATCCCTGTTCTGCTTCTTTTATCTCTTTCATAATGCTCAAAACTTCAAGTTACAGTTGGTTTAGACTTTGATTTCCATTTTCTAATAATTGCTTTTTGGAGTCAACAAAATTAAACTTAAAAAGGTTTTACCATGTCTATGTAATTCAAAAGAATAATTTCTTTAGTTACAACCATTTGTACACTCAAGATTTCTGAAAGAGTACTCTATAGGGATTTTTTAAGACCAGCCAACTCATTACACTCTCAAAACATATGTTACCTCTTTCTTCTCCATCATACCGCTAACATTTGCTATCTATCTAAGGACAAATTCTTTGAAGTCTGCTTAGAGTATAAAAATACCAGCAAAAATACTTCCAAGCAAAGATCCAAAACCTTTTGGACTTTGTTACATACTTGGGAGCCATACATATGTCCTCCCATTGTTTTCTTGTAAATTGTTTTTACAGTCTCTCTTCCTAATCCTTTCTAACCTCCTCTGATTGATTCTTATAGTAATAGGCAACCCTTTATAAGAGCAGTTTCTGTTCTAGATTAATCTATAAATTTCTACAAGAGCAGGGGTTTCACTTAAGATTTCCCTACCCCTGTCTTTTTGCCTATACTCCTACATCAATCCATGGTAGGAAAGGCAGTCTCTAGCCAGCAATCCAAATGTCTTAGCCTCATTCCACTCTATTACTGTTTTATCCCTAGCTATTTACTCCCAATACTTTGATTCCTTTGTTAATTTTCTCCAATAAATTCCAGCTCCCTCTTGCCTGTTTTCTGTACCTGTACTTATAGTAATTTCTACTGGCAAAATCTCCTTTTTCCATTGTTACGTTAGCATAATTCATAGAATACTTTCTGCTGCATTATGATGTAATATTTTGCATGGTTGTTATTATTCTCCTTAAGGATCTGCATCCAAAATCCCAGTCACTTCTTATTTCTTGAACTCTCCCACCACTTCATCATCTCTTTCCACTTTGAATTATAACCTATTGCTTGTGGCATGTGTATGAGCCTTAACTGTGTACCTTTAAAATACTCTTTCAAGTCAGGTAATCCTAAGCCACCTTCTTCTATTGGAAAGATCGACTTATTCCACTTACTTCTTGCCAGCTTCACCTCCCAGATAAATTCCTTCAACTTTTTATTAAATATTGTCCACAACTTCTCCTCTGGTTGATAAACATATGCCTGACCTGTATATGAAGCTATATGAACTAAAAACATTTTCACTAATTGTATCTTACTATCCATATCTATAAACAAGAGTCCCCCATTTCTCAGTTTTTGTATTATCTTTTGTTTAGTCTCTTCCCACATATGCTTAGCTGTCATGATAGAAGCCTTTTTAATCCATACTCTTAAATACTTGATCCTGACTTGTCCCCATAAATAGGGGTATTGCTTAACCAATTTGTGTCTAGGTACATAATTTACAGCTACAGCCATTGTTTAATCTTCATTAATTTTATAAACTGAAAAGACATGGAACTGTCTCAAAATGTTCCACTGCATTGAGATGTCCTTTCCTGGATTTATCAGGTAGAAAATAATATAATTTGCAAATAAAGCCAGCTTTTGTTGATTACCATACCAATTATAACCTTGTATTTCTACAGCCATTATTTTCTTTGCCAATGACCCATTTATTGTACCTTGGGGAATAATATGTAAATTCTGTCCAATTTCCTCCTACTAAATTCATATCTTCCATATCAAACATTTTCATAAATTTCTTCGGAAAGCTACCCTCTTTTGTTACATTTTCCCTTCTAGGTTTCCCTGATACATCCTCAGTATTGCAAATCAAGTTCACCCACCTATTAAGTAATATTCTCTGCTGAAAACTGATTATTTCTCCAAAAAAGTCTTAAGCTAAATAATCACAGTTTTTGGTGTAATATAAATACTATCCAGTATAATCTTCCTCCCTTGCCAATAGCCCCTTTTTACTGTAAAGCTACCATTACTGCCTTTTTACTCTTCTATCACTGTTGGAGCCTCTCTAGCAATTATTATAATTATTGCCCCTTTCCTTTGCCCCGGATATTCTGCTGAATATCCATACCAAAATCTTTTCTTTTTCAAATTCACATATTAATTTCCTTCCAAAATCTGTCACCTGCACCATTGCTGTTTGCACTGTGCATTTCTTAAATAATTCAGTACCCTTTCCTTTTTGTCTATACATGTAAGCCCATTTACATTCCAAGATAATACAGATAGTGCAGCTATTTCAAGACTTTTTGGCTTAATGAAAACCCTCAAACAAAAAAACTAAATACAGTTTCAGAACACTTCCATCCCATATTAACTTTACAACAAACACATAAAACTATGAATATCTTCAAAAAATTAAGATTAACCCTCCAGATAGGAACAAATGCTCCACATCAACAGCTGCACCCACATGCATTACCTAACCTAAAATTAAATTTACCCATGCTAAAGTGCATGTTACAGCTTGTGTTCTCATGTTCATGGATTGCTGTTTGCTCTTTTCTTGTCTCTATTTCCCTCCCAGATGTAAAAACAGCTTGTGTGTTTTTGGAAAGCATTAACATTTAGCCCTAAGAAAAAGTACACTGGCTTTTTTTAAATAAAGCTAAATTGTATACTGTTCTATTAAATACATTAAAGTATTAAGGCTGCCAGAGAGGCTGCTATGTCTTATTCACTTACCATAATTTAAAATTTTATTTTCCATTGAACTGCTTGCCACAGTACATTTAAATTTTGCATTTCCCTCAGTAAAGAATGCTCAGAGCTCTCAAGACCAATTCCTTGTATCTTCAGACAGCTTGTCTCCATGTTAAAGTTGTCAGCAATGAATCTTTGTAAATTTCACTCAGAACAGAATACACAACTACCTTCAACGGTAGGCTTCTTGACTCCCACTGAACATTTGCTAATGAAAAGAAAAAGCAAGCTAATATCTTTGCAGATGTAAGAAACTTAAAATTTTCATACTTTACATAATTTTGTCTTATTTTTCAAGCCTACTTGCTTTCAAAAAGACTTGTTTATAGTTCATAGTTCAGTACTAGGCTAATTGCCCCTGCGAGCCATTTTAAGCCTAGCCAATTATCCCTTGGGAGACTCGAACCCTGTACCTTGTGTTTGTAAGGCAAACACCTTATCCATTAAGCCACCATCCCAACCCCTAGTTTAAGTTAAGGACATTAATCTAGACATTCACCCTTTCACAAATAATATATAATTTCTTAATTCTACGTATAATATAATAAGTGCTCTTTTGCACCACACAAAATCACAGCATATTAAAATTAAACTTGCTTTTGTCAATCTTCTCTTCTCTTGTTATATTGTAAAGATGATATTTCTTACAAGTAAAAAGTACTTGTTTACTTTAATATTTTTAACACTTACAACAGTCACTGAAAAGACTCCCCTAACATTTAAAATCCCCCTAACTACACACTACACAAAACGTCTGTGCTATATATATAACGTGCAGTTTATATGATGAAATGCTTTATATAAATGCTACTAATAAGAAAAATTATTTTGCAGCTACCTTTTCCCTTTTAGTATCATTCCAAACATTAATGATGTAAAGTGGGGAATATGCTTTATAGTCCAACAACAAGGTCAACAAAGTCAACAAAAGTCCAATCTTTCTCAGCCACTTTTTCTTGCAAAGCTGTACTTCACAAATGTGATTGATGCTTTATAGTCTCTCAATTATTCACTAATTTTGGTGCTGCTGGTCTTCTTCCTGTTCATCTCCATCTCCCAACACCAGACTCTGGTTCAAGTGCATGATATTCCTGATTATTTTAGTCAAATCCCATGCTTTTTTCTGTCTCTCAGATGTTTTCTTTTGGAACACTGAAAAAGGTTTCATTGGCAAAGTCTCTCTTTGAGCTTTATTGTCAGAAGAATGGGAAGCAGAGTTCCATTCTTTTTGCTGGCTCACTTTTTGTTGGATAAACTTTATATCTCCTCTTTAGCCTGTTCTGCATCCAAAATGTTTTTGATCCTCTAAGAAAAATATTCTGAAGAAAGATGGATACAGCAGCTTAAATCTCACATCTGCCTCTCAACATTCACTGAGTGCTGGAAGAAAATTTATTTTCTTCTGCCTGTTGTACAGTGAATAATAATTTTACACACACACACACACACACACACACACACACACACACACACACACACACACACACACACACACACACACACACACACACACACACACACACACACACACACACACACACACACACACACACAATAATGACTCACTGCTAAATTAGAATAAACTACCCATCAAATCACATAGGTTAGAGAAAGTGTATTAACCACAAGTGACACAGCAGAAATCTGACTACAAATGTGACATACTACACACTTGAGAGGGTGACATCAACAATCCGTTACAAAGGAGATGTGTGTGCTGAAAGGGATTGAAAGTGTTAGGAATACTTTGGTCCAGTGCAAATCTACAAATCAGAAAGATATATTAAGGGTTTTCTATCTAGATTTACATTCACACACACACACACACACACACACACACACACACACACACACACACACACACACACACACACACACACACACACACACAATAATGACTCACTGCTAAATTAGAATAAACTACCCATCAAATCACATAGGTTAGAGAAAGTGTATTAACCACAAGTGACACAGCAGAAATCTGACTACAAATGTGACATACTACACACTTGAGAGGGTGACATCAACAATCCGTTACAAAGGAGATGTGTGTGCTGAAAGGGATTGAAAGTGTTAGGAATACTTTGGTCCAGTGCAAATCTACAAATCAGAAAGATATATTAAGGGTTTTCTATCTAGATTTACATTCACACACACACACACACACACACACACACACACACACACACACACACAGAAAAGTATTTGTTGAATATGAACTACCTGCCTATCTGATTACACATGCTAAATAATATTGCATTAACCATGAGCACCACAGGTGGAATATGACTACAAGGTGATATAGTGTACATTTGAAAAGATGACCTTATCAGTAAGTTGCATTGAGTACGTTTTGGATAAACTAGAATAAAATGATGGGTAACTCTCTTCTAGTATAAATGTTTCTCTTGACTGGAACTGTACACATCAGCTCTGTTGTTGCAACTGTAGCTACTTATCACTAGACACACACAGTAGCATTTACACACTGTTGCATTCAAACCTTCTGCCTAACTTGGTTAGACAATGTAGAAAACACAGTATCAACCACAAGTGCCACAGGAGAAGTCTGATTGCAATGATGAGATAGTGCAAATGTAAAGGGATGACTTCATCATTGTGTTTCAGAGAATGTCGTGGCTAAACCTGTAAGAAAGTGGTGGGAGAGCCCAATCCTGGCTTAACGGTTTTTCCTGAGTAGAATTGCCATTCCTACCTAGCACTACGGACACACATACACACACACACACACACACACACACACACACACACACACACACACACACACACACTTATGCTATTCAATCACTGTTGTTTTCGAACACCTACCTATCTATGTACACAAGCTAGAGCATACTACATCAACCACAATCACCACAGGATAAGTTTGATTACAACTATCAAGCCAACCATAAAATGATTTTCAAAATGTAAAATTTACATTTGTTCATACTCTTGTATAGTGCCGCAACATAAATCCTTGAGGTAACCTGAAGTCTTGCAGTTGCAGATTGCATGGTATGAGAAGGTTTGTGATGATTTCAAAACACAGAAAAAGCAAGTAGGGTACTACTGGTGGATTAACATATGTCTCCATAAGTTAACAGGGCAAATTGTAATGGCAGATGTTAACCTTAATAATTTTAGACCTGATACTGGATTCAAACACGTCATTCTACATCAAGACCCTAATGATATGATCATTAGCAGATCATACCACAGTTGAAAGTGAATTAGAATTGAAACATTCTATATGGTCTACACTAAACCCTACAGTCTGTTCAATATATGATAATAACTATCTCTTCATAGTGCGTTCAGCCTTGTGTTCCATAGCAGAGGGGCCTAAGAACAGTAGCATCAGAGGCAGAACAGACCAATGTGGCTGAAGACAAAAACTCACAAGTTTTTGCCATAAGCTTTGTGCTGCCATTTTCTATGAGTTATGGTTGCTATTCGGTGCCAGGCATCATGGAAATGCTGAGGGCAAAAAGTGATGAGACAGAAGTGGCTAGGTTTGTCATCATAAGTCTTCTATCATATTCTGTACAATAAAGTATTTACAATATCAAGTAAAAAGGAGTAATACAGTAGAAACAAGAAGAAGACATAAGCAAGATAATGGTAGTTTAATAACATATGTAGCCAGTAGTTACACACACTCTATTAATATGGAAATACATTATATAATGTTTCACATACTTCTGAATTTGAACCCTTGACATTACGCAAAAAGTGATCTATTGACCTGAGCATTATTTTAGCACATCGTATAGGAACTCACACATCACAAAGTTAAAAACTCACATTTGAGGGGACAGTAACAAAAGACTGAAGCAAAGGAGAATATAGCATCAGAATTCAACACAATAATGAGAACTGAAACATCTCATAAAGATGTACATGACACACAGCCTAATAAATATGAAAGAGTAACTGTCTCACAGAAGTGCTATCAGTATAATTTTATATAGCACAGTGGGGTTAAGCACATTCGTGCAGAGATAACTATATTTATAATTTTTTGCCATAGGATGTTAACCTCCACTTACCACCATTCAGCATTGGTGCATGATACCAAGCATCATGCAAATACTGAGGACAAAAACCTGAAAGTTTTAATTTGTTTTATTTTGGTGGACTCAATAGTGAAGGTTGGTGATACAGGAAGCAATCAAATGACTTTCAACATTCCAGTGCTCACCGAACCTTCACTTGTCATTTGAATAGTAAACCATTAAAATATATATATATATATATATATATATATATATATATATATATATGTATATATATATGTGTGTGTGTGTGTGTGTGTGTGTGTGTGTGTATCTTAAGTAAATATATCCATTTACAAAAATGGAATATTTAATTTTATTTAGAATTGCAGTAAATAATGTTTACATACTATTCAGTAATGAAACCTAATTGCCGCTTCTACTGGGAATTGAACACAAACACATAGCTAAGGTGCCTAATGCAGTGATCAAGAGGTATTTGTTGTTTAATATGCACTTGAGAGCTGATTTTGCTGTGCTTTTACATTAACAGATTACAGTTTCAGACATCTTATGGCAGAAGGTGCTTTCCTAGCCTTTCTGAGCTGGGAAACACTGGGGGGAGGTCAAAGGGTGGTTGTTTATTGGCTACAGGGCATATGAGTCAGTTCATAGGTTCATAGGTGTGTACTAGGCTAATGGCCCTGGAGCCTTTACAAGCCTAGACCATAGGATTACCCTGGCTTTGTGCCACCAGATCTTAGTTCCCTGTGCCTGTATCGAGTAGAGCCACTGGAGTGATCCCCGGGGTGAATTTTCTATTTCCCATCCACTCATCAAGATTTCTTTTGAAGACGGCCAGTGAGGTGCTCTGTTTGACATGTATGGGAAGTCTGTTCCATAGCATGGGCAGTCTCTGGGTTATGAACCTGTTCCTCCAGCATGTTCTGTTGATTGTGGTAATGAGGTTGAGGTTGTTGGAGTGTGTGGTGCAGAAGGATTTCGTTAGATGTAGAGTTTCTAACAGAGCTGGGTCAGACATGGCTTTGTAAGTCAAGCAGAGATCACCTCTAACTAGGCAATATGAGACAGAGAATAGTTTGAGTCTGTCCATATAGGACAAGTGTTTAAGGCCCAGGTTCCTCTTAGTGAGGTACTTTTGTGGCTTCTCCAGTTGTTGCAGGTATCTAGTGTGGTACATGCCAAATGGGGCATTGTACTCAATGATTGGCCTAATGGGGGAAGAGTAGAGGGAGACAATGGCCTCATTTTTCCTGGATGCAAAACCCTTAGTAATGAGATGGTGCCACAGAGAATGACTTTCTGACCCCGGTGGAAATGTGGTGGTCAGAAGAGAGTTTGCTGTCAACCAGTGTTCCTTGATCTCTTATAATGCCTTCTGTGTTCAGTGGACTACCATCGATGTGGTAATTCATGGGAATCGGGTTTTTCCCAAAGTGGATGATGACACATTTTTTGGCATTGAGCGTAAGGCCATGGTTTTGATACCAGTTGTGGGATGTCAACATCACTTGGGGAGTTAATAATACCTCCCAACTTGCAATCAACTGTGAACTTTGTCAGCCAAAGTCCCTTCATGTTGGCCTGGACTTCAGAGAAGTAGATACCAAACAGGAGAGGACCAGGGACTGAACCCCGTGGGACTCCACTCATGACTGGTCGGCAGTCTGACTTGGAGTCAGCTACTTTTCCACTGTGGGTTCTATCTGTGAGCCAGTTTGCAACCCACCTAGTGATATAGGGGTTGATGCTTAGCTTAGTGAGTTTTCTATGATTCCTGAGTGGGGAATGGTATCAAAGGCCTTGGCCAGGTCAAGGTAGGCTGTATGAACTACCTTGCCTTCATCCACAGCTCTGGTGACTGACTCAAAGAAGTTCACCAGGTTCAGCAGCCATGATCTACCCTTCACAAAACCAAACTGTGTGGGATCCAGAGCTTGCAGATTCCCTATATCCTTGTTTATTAGGTCCATGATGATGCGTTCCCTAGCTTTGCATATCAGACTTTTCAGGCTAATGGGGCAATAGTTCCCAGGGTCTATAGTTGCTCCTCCTTTGTGGAGAGGGCTGACTGTAGCAGTGTGCCTTTCGGTAGGGACAAAGCCTGAGGTGAGGCTGTGACTGAACAGGGCACACAGGTGAAGTGCCAGTTCACTCTGTAGTTCATGTAGAACACAGCCAAGGATATTGTCAGGTCCCATAGAAGCTGTATTCTTAGCCTTGGACAGTGCTGTTTTAACCTGTGCAGCAGTAATACTGGGTGCCTGGCAATCTACAGTATTGTGATTGGTTCTTTGGGGGGAGAGAGGGGTAAAGTTGGCACTGAATCTATCAGCCAGTATATACAAACTTTTTTCTCTGCTATAAATCAGGCAAGTTGCAAGGCTGTTTCTTAACTTACAGAGTATTCTGCAACATTTTTCCAGTGTTTCAACTACATCCAGAACCATCTGAGCTAAGATACGAATATTTTCTTGATTATCTGCCATTGCACTTGCCTTATACAGTGATCAGTACTGTTTTTTGTGCATGTTTAAAGCATTTGTTTAATTATGTAACAAAATAGTCATTTCTCTGTTTGTTGACTTTTCTAGTCTGTAAGCCTCCAAATCTCTTTGCCGAAGGGCGAGTCAGCCAGAGAGGCAGGGTCATAGTTGTTTGGCAGTTGTTTGTTGTTTAATCTGCACTTGAGAGCTGCTTTTGCTGTACTTTTACATTAAGGAAAAAAATAGTTGCACCATTTCAGGTGGGATATACCCCTGCAAATGGGAATATTTTCCAAAATATAGGCAGTTGAGGTCTACCAGACAAGATGTACCTCTCAACCTTGTAACAGAAATCATGGCAGAGGATCAGAAAGAGGAGCAGTTCTTTATTTTTCACAATAGGTCATTATATGTTAGGCACGGGTCTATATTGCATATTCGAAGTTTCAAAACTTCGAACCTCATAAGTTCGACAACATATGAGCGAAGTTTAAAACTTCAAAAACATAATAAAAAATAAAAAAAAAAACTTACCTGAACACTCTGAGCAGGGGGGCAAGCCCCCACACCCCCCTACTTAAATATACCAACTCCAAGATCGTACTTCAGTGCAGAACAGGGAAATTTTCCCATTCTGCACCGTACAGAGCCGTTGCTTTTAACCTTTGATCTTTTCAAAATTTAATCATATGGTGTCGACCATATGACATTCGAACTTTGAAAAGTTAGAATAATTAATAGGGACCTGTTAGACACTACATAGTTTAATTGTGCTGGAGTCGGGTTGAGTTGGGGGGGGTGCACCTGCTCCATTTTCAGATGGAATTGACTTAAAATATAAAATCGACAAACTGATGGAAACGGAGTGAAACAGGAACAAATATATGTACAAATAAAACGTAATTTATTCAATGGTGTCCAGACAGATAAGCGCTTTCGCTAAGAAGCATCATCAGATCTTTAAAACATTCACCTTAAAACAAAATTACTTATATACAATTAAAAGATAGCTATAGTCCAATCAGAACTTGCAGTCAATTAATTCATTTAAAACGGCATTGCAACAGATAATGACATATATTAAAAACAGGCTATTATATCAAACAATACTTATTGTATAAGATATTATATAAAAGTTATATATATATGCAATACTGTCGTTTAAGAAATAAAATACAAAAATATGTCAGATCTTGTATGTTGCAAATACATATTAGTGCAAGCATTAAGTGCAATATATATATATATATATATATATATATATATATATATATATATATAGGCACAATATAAATAGAGACTGTTATATAAGTAATCTAGATACTAGTGTATAGCACATATCCTATCTATATATGTATACATGTATAGGAACACTAAATAAACTACATCTTGAGTGCAAAACCAATGTTAAACTAGTCATACTGTAAGAAGTAATCACTAAAGCATACACCAAAAGCAACATCAAACATCTCACACAAGCCTACACCTGGCCCCCAAGTGCAATACCCATATGACAAGCATGCACTTTACCTACTACTCTTGTCATTGGGGACTCCATTGTGTGGATACACAGATGCCACACTCACCAGGTTGGACAAGGAAAAGATAATACTTAGTTGACTATCTAGAGCCAGGATCCATAATATCACACATGCACTCAAAGCTACTGAACCCCAGGGACCAATATGATTCTATCATCATCCATGTGGGTGTAAATGACCTGAGACATATCTCACTACTATATGAAAAGGGACATAATGCATTTCTTGGAATATGTGTGACAGGTACTACTTTAAAAAGTTGACTTACCACAACGTCAACTCCAATAACAGCAAGACCACAACAGTGATGATGTACAACATCGAACTCCCAGAATGGTGAATTTCACCTCCAGGAAATGAACCACTTGGCCACCACTGACGAACCTATCCTCCACTATAGTGCAATCTCGGAGTTGTTATATTTAGGTGGGGGGGGGGGGTGGCAGTGGGTTTTATTTATGTATACTTTTATTTTTTGTAATACAGTAGGTTTAATTTAATAATTATGTTATTTTCTGGGAAACCAACTACTTGGTCACCACTGAGGAAAATAACATAATTATTAAATTAAACAATCATATTACAAAAAATAAAATTGTACATAAAATCCACCGGAGTGGGGTACTTCACCCCTCACACCCCCTCTACCTAAATATAACAACTCCAAGATTGCAGTATAGTGGAGCAAAGGGTAACAGTCAGTGGTGGCCAAGTGGTTCATTTCCTGGAGGCAAAATTCATTGTTCCAGGAGTTTGATGTTGTAACTCATTGCTGTTGTGGTCTCACTGTTATTGAAGTTGATGTTGTGGTAAGTTGACTTTTTAAAGTAGAACCGTGTGACAAACAGGTATGAGGTTTGCATTGAGCAGCAATCTTCCTTCACCAAGAATGATGCCACAGTATGAACACAAACTAATCGAGCTTAATAACTGGCTTAGTTTCTGGTGTCACTCTGTGGGGATCCAATATCTGTCAGCATGGGAGAACATGGCCACAAGACCACATTTCTTTGCCAAGGATGGGTTGCATTGGCTAAAACTTTATCTCCTTTAGAGCCTTTTGTAGTCTATGCCAAAAAGACAAAACCATCAACATAGTGAAGAAGTCTACAAGCAGCCTTAAGGTGTTACTGCTCAATGCTCAGATTCTAAACAAAAAACTACACACCCTTCAAACCCTCCTCACTCTGGGGAATGTAGACATCTGTGCCATGACGTGGTTTAAAGCCAGAGAAAGTACTCCAGAAGTGCAAAGCTACAGTGCCTTTCACACATTTAGACCAAGAGCAACATGGACTGGGGATAAAGATGGAGGTATTTTGATCTACGTTAGCATGCCTACAGGTTGGTTAAACAGGATGATACCATGGAGCTCATCCACATGCAAGTCACCCTAGGTACAGTTCCTCATCATATCTTGGCTAGCTACAGTTCATCATCTATGCCCCTAGAGTCTCACAACTCTTACCTAAACCTACTAGAAACACTCACAATCCAACCAACAACCTATTCACTGGTCACTTTAACTACCCCTCTATAGATTGGGAAATGCTTTAAACTCACAAGCACAAAGGTTCCTGGACTTTATTAACACAAATACCCCGGAAAAGATAATGCATGCTCCAACCAGAGGATCAAACATACTGGATCTGGTACTTACCAAAATGAGACAGCATTGCATCCCCCCATCACATCCTCACTGGACAGGTTGAATCACAAAGCTGTTTCACTTGAAGTAAAAATCACCCTAGAAGATACAATTAAACCACTAACAGCTAGAAACTATTCAAAAGCAAACTACATCCTATTAAATGGCAGTTTGTCAAAATTCAAGGCTCCACTCAACCCAGAGGCCACAGCTACCTATGTATAATTATTCACAGAGTCACTATACAAACAAGTGAATTGCTGCATAGAAGTTGCCATACCTACCAGAAACAAATGCAAAACAAACTCCACTGGTGGAATTCTCACCTAAACAGGGTATACAATAAGAGGAGAAAACTCATAGCCAAAATCAGGAAAAGAAACTCCCTTAAGGACAAGTGCTCTCTTATATAACTAGACAAGAACTTAAGAGGTCTAACTAAGTCCATCAAGGCCAATTATGAGGTCAGGATAGCCTCTCAGGCTAAGGACAATCAGAAGGCCTTCTTCAGCTATGTCCAGAACCTTAGATGTAACACAGAACAGTGTGCTGAACTGGTGGTGAACAGTACCAACTACATTTATCAGGGTGACATAGCAAATCTGCTGCCTGATAAATTCAGTTCAAGCTTCGCACTCTCTTTCCACCAACTCCACCAAGTGAAACCCACTCCAATGTACTTCCCTTAGCTATTAGCAGGGACCAGGTGCTGGCAGCACTCATTAAAGCTAAGAATACTGCCTCCTGAACAGTCTAAATATGAATTATCAGGACCACCTGAGCCATTCTTCAACTATAGCCTTGAAACAGTCCAAGTGAATGGAGGACTGCAAAAGCAATTCCCCTGCACAAGGTTGGGCCATCAACTGACCCAGGGAACTACAGACCCATCAGTCTAACAAGCCTAATTTGCAAAGCCATGGAATGAATTATCATGGAAATGATGAATAAGGAGGTTAGCAACCTACAGACACTGGACCCTTCCCAATATGGCTTTGTTAAGGGAAGATCATGCCAACTTAACCTGGTAGACTTATCTGAGAGGGTCACCAAGGCAATGGACAAGGGTAAAACAGTGTATAAAGCATATCTTGACCTGGCTAAGGCATTTGATACAATATGCCACTCAGGCTTTCTTGACAAGCTCTCTGAGCTAGGTGTAAACCCTTACATAATCTAATGGATTGCGGGCTGGCTCACAGGCAGGGCCCAAGAAGTCAGGATCAGTGACCCCACCTCCACCAAGAGATCAGTCACCAATGGAATACCCTAGGGTTCCATGCTGGGCCCACTCCTGTTTGGCATCTACCTCTCGTAAATCAAGGCTAGCATTAAAGATGACTGGCTCACCAAGTTCACAGATGACTGTAAACTGAGAACTCTGATAGTTTCCCCCAAGACACAAACATCTTGCAAGCGGGTTTAACACAGGCAAATGACTGATACCAAAAATATGGTCTAAAACGCAATGCCAAAAAATGCTTTATAATGCCCTTTGGGAAACTGTCAATGCTAGTTAATCACTCCATCAACAAAACTCCCCTAAGAGTCAACCAAGTAGTAAAGGATCTGAGAACTTATGTAGACAGCAATCTGGCCTTTGACCAACATGAAGTTAAGAGAAAAAAAATCATTCTATGTCAGCCAACTTATAGGTAATGGTCAGGCATCCAGGTCCAAGGAAGTTATAGTACCACTCTACTTGGCCTTTATTAAACCTGACATTGAATACAGTGCCCCCTTTGGCATGTATCTAACCAGAGACTTGCACCAGTTGGAACATCCACAAAGATGTCTTACCAGGAGAATTCAGGGCATGAATCCCTGTCCTATACTGATCACATAAAGGCTCTGCCTCTGTATTCACTCTCCTACAGGCTGCTGAGAGGGGATCATTGCCTGGATTACAGAGCTTCCTCAGATCCAGCCCTGTTGCACACACACAAAACAAACAGCACCAGAAGCACTAAATCCAGGGATCTCAACTTCATTTGTGAAATAAATAGAACATACTGGAGAGACAGATTTGAGCCCAAAGGATCCTTACACTATGGAATAGGCTCTCCATCCATGTAAAACAGAGTTCATCCCTGACCCTATTCAAACAAAACCTTGACAGCTGGATGGGAAATCATAAGTTTACCCCTGATATGACCTCCATGTACCTTATGGACTAAGGCCATCAATAATAAAAGTGTTATCCTAATTTTCAAACCCCCTACAAATCCTTAGCTACCTACATACTAATGACCCCAATAAGATACTTGAGACCTAAAGTTTTTGGGGTACATGGCTAGGCTTGTAAGGGCCCTTGTGGTTGTTAGCCTAGTAACAACTTATGAACCTATTGGAGCAGGTATGTATGCTTGATATAAAGTTTAGGTATGCCTACTCACGCTCATATGGACTGGTGGCCTGAAAAGTATGATCTTGCTTGCATTCATACCTGATGCATACTCTGTGCCTCTCTGAGGTGAGCCAATAGTTTATGATAAGCCCCTCTATTCTGAGCAATCTCTTCTGCAGCTGTACAGAACAGAAAACAGACAAAAAATACAAGCATAATGAATAACTGCATTGCCCGGCCAGTCCATGGTATATTATTGTCTGGTGATGGCTCACTATACTTCCACAACTCAGGGGTAATTCCAGTCCTAAGTGCATCCCCTCATTGGGTTAAGGGGTCCTGCTTTCACCTCTTCATTTCACTATAATAATGATGACATTGTTTTCCAGTGTGTGGAATGCGAGTTGCACTGAAGACAACCATGGCCAAGCTACTCCAAGCCTCAACCTTGTACTGAGACCCATTATAGTCCCTTGTAGATGCCTACATCTATACCATTTTACAAGAACTGCAACAAAAATTCTGGACTTCTCTTCAACCCACCTTTGGGCTCTAAATGGAGCATCATGTTCACCTCCCATATCTTCTGAAGGACACCTAGAACTATGCCTCTGAATTGGTGCCTAATTCACATTGTGTGTATCAACCTGTTCACAATGATGCATACCCTTGTCCACTGCATTTGCCTAGTTGAAAGCACAAAAATGGCCTTGAACAGAAATTGGGAATTATTCCTTTAAAATACAATGAATGTGTGAAATATGGCAGTGAGACTTGGCCATGTGTGATGCTTACCTTATTTTCATATGTTCCTGGGTAAAATCATCAAATGCTTTATGATCTTGGCTTTTATCATTGTTTAGTGGTAAAATGTTATGAATTGATACATAATGGGTTGATAGAACATGAAAAACACAAACTGTGAGTAATATCACATGGGAATTAAACTCATGAGAAAAAAGAAGGCTAAAATTCTAATTGTTGCTTATTAACTGTCATTGCAACAGAAGAACTTATATTTTTAAGTTGTAAGTTGAGGTACAACAATTTCAGCATGAGATGAGACTGAGTTAAGACATGTCAGTATGTGTGTGTGTGTGTGTGTGTGTGTGTGTGTGTGTGTGTGTGTGTGTGTGTGTGTGTGTGTGTGTGAGAGAGAGAGACTTTCATTTCTCATGGTACTAGAGTTATGTGTAAAAACTAGTATTTTTCTGTAAATAAATTTCATATGTATGGTGTTACATGACCTGAATAAAACATGTGCAGTAGGTGCCATGCATACTTTACATGCCATGTTGTCTTACACATGTAACAATTATGTGTAATGAGTCATACTTTTTGTGAATAAATATTGTGCAGATTACAGTTAAGCAAGTGTAGTTTAAATTTAATATCATCATTGTTATGCTTAACATAATTTACACAAATTATATTTCACTATAGGAATCATTACACATACTTGCACTGCAAATGTAATATTTTAATAGCTAGTTTTGCTTCATGTTCAATTCCTAATAAAAACTCTGTAACACTAGTTGTTCTAACTTCCTCGTTAAACTTATCTGTAAACTGGATTTGAAGCCTTCATTACCAATGCTATTTCTCCAGTCTTACTGCATTAACACCTTCAGCTAAAGAGAAAGTTATTGTACTGTCCAGAGTACCCATGAAAGAACAATGGTGCCAGTGTCATTTGCACTGCTGATGGCAGCACAAATTAAAATTTTGAGTTTTTGCCTTTAGATGTGAACTGCTGCTAACTGATAGTTACCACTGATAGTTCCCAGTCTGCAATGCCAAGCAGTGTGAAAAGGATGAAGACAAAAACATAATAATAATCCAATAAAAGGATGTATCTAGCAATGAACCCAGCCCCTATGGCATTATTCCGACAATTTCAATCTTTTAACAGTACTTGTCATGTGATAACTTGCATTTCTGTTATGTCTTCATGTAATTATACTTCTTGAGGAAGGGACCACAGAGGAGATTACACAAGATCATTTGCTACACGATATATACAAATAATAATTACATCTTTTTAAAGAAAATGTAGTACTGTCATGTTTACTACTTAGCATATATAGATTATTAATCCATAATATTAAAAACATTTCTGAATATTTAGTCACACTATAGTACATATCATATTGTTGACATCATGCATATAAAAAGGTGTTATTTCTAATAACAATAGTTAAGATTCCAACAACAAAACACTGTGAATATTAAATTCAAAATATCAAAAGCAGGGCTGAAAGCTTGGGTTATTATTGCTGTTTGCTATTACATTCACTCTTTGAGCTACAGAGAAAGTGACAGAGCGAGTGTATTTTTGCAAATCACTGGGAAGTATTATTAACATTTTACATATGCAACTGTGATTTAAATTAACTACTGTCAGTGTCATGTTTAACAAATTAAAAAAAATATAGGTCATGCATTTACTATTAAGTGCACAGAGATGGGTTGCACATTTTATGTTGCAACTTCACAGTTTTAATTAAAGTTCAATTTATAAGCAAAAGATTGTGACAATTCTTATTCTGACCTCCTCAGTAAAACTACCTGAAATCTGGACTTGAAACTCGCTTTATCTATGCTGTTGCCCCATCCTTACTGTATTAGCATCTTGAGCAACAGAGAAAGTTATATGATGTGTATTTTCTTCACTCAGTACTATCCTGAGTGTTGACAGAAGTACAACTGTGACAGTCTCATTTGTGCTACTGATAGCATTCCAAGTTAAATTTCTTTTTACATTGAGAAGTGAAACATTGTTCACTGCTAGTAACTACTAACAGCCAACAGTGCACATAGACAAGTGGTAAGCAAAGCCACGAGAAGAAAAAAAACTAAAAAGGAAGAAAAAGGAAAACAATTAAGCACTCTGTTGATTTATCCAAGTGGTGACATTTTAAAATATGTAGCATTAAAACGGACAGCTACGGCATTAGCTTAAAGCATTCAGTAGTTTAGCTGTGTTTGCCACTTGCATTTCTGTTACACATCCATTATGCCTTTGTGTAATGATAGTTGTTCATGAAGGGACCACACAAGACATTACAACAGTATATGTAAGTAAGATGTGCACTTTTATGAAGGAAATATATTACTTTCATGAATAGTAATTCTGACATACTTAGAATGGTTTTCCTTAATTACACATATTTACACATTCATTATGTTGCTGTTTTTATTCAGTCACACTTTAGTTTGTGTCATACTTGTAACACCATGCATATCAAAATGTGTTATTACTGATAAAAAATATTTCTGGTTCCAGTGCAACATAATCAGTGAGATTCAATAAACACGTGTAGCCTTTGCACAAAGTCTACATGGAGTTTACGTGTTTGCACAGTGAGCAGCAGTGCTAATTATGTATTCATGCCATACACCATGTTTAAAAATAAGCAAGTGTGGTTTCATGGCTCAACAGTGTCGTTGGCCAGGAAACCATGTAAAGCAACACGGATAGCAGCAGACACATAGCCCTGTTTACCTATGGGCAAACCAGGTCTGTGGGATTGCACAGAATGTCACAATGACTACCAGGGTTAATAATACAGCAATGTATATGGTCCAAACACATTACAGGGCAGTGTACACAGTGCAGAGTACTGTGGAGTCCCATTTCAGGCATTCTGAACAAAGGTTGTATAAATGACCTGTAATGGTACATGGACTGCCATTTAAAATAGTTAGGAGAAGTTTGTTTATTGAATAGGGATACACAGATGAACTGTAGGCATGAACACATAGAAAGAGGACAGGTGAAACATTGTAATGTACAGCAGATGAGGGCATGTAAATAGAAGATAGTCATATCAGGGACACTAATCACATATCAACATGGTACAGTAAGGACTGCACAGTGAAAATGTATATTATGTGACTGTCAGACAAAGCAGCATAACAATGGAGAAGATGCCTTTGTGATATAAGCATCCTGACATGAACAATGGAGACAACATCTATTGGGGATGTTATATACAATCAAGGTTAGGTGCATATTGTGAAGCTGTGCAAACTGATTTGTCAGAATATGACTGCAAAGTCAGCAGTGGTCTCCACCAAGTGAGGCACAGTTACAGGCTTATGGACAACAGTAAACAGAAGCATGTACAACCATAGACAATATCAGAATAATACCACCAGTAATCCCATGTCTCTGACATAACATATGATTCTGAGTGATCATAGATGGTTCTGCATGAACATACTTGTATAATTATTATGACATGTGAGCAATCTATGAAGTTAATCAAGCACACCATCCTGACACTGTAATATGTGATGGAGGTGTTAGGAGGGACACTGCTATACATGTGTGTGACATTATGATAAATCCAGGCTAGTTTACTGGTGTGCAAAGCAAATATATGGCACAATCCATGCTGTCACGTATGTAACCTATGCCACCAATGATGTCAAACAGCTATGTATGTTTTGTGTGCATCACCAGAACAGGTATCACACATGCATCTGGTATAACACCTTGATGGGGGTTCCACACTATCAGACAGTAATATTTATGCAATAAAAGGAATACCTAGGTATGGCCAATAAGATGGGTGGGAGCTCACTGTGGCAAAGGTGGTACACTTCAGTTATACATCAATGAAAGATGTGTAGGGAGGGAGGTGCATGAAGAAGATTGCATTGTACTCAGTTATTGGCATGATGAAGGCTGTGAACTATGGAGGTTTATGGCCTTTGAGGTGGATATCTTGCACATACTCAGAAGATATGTTACATTCAAAGGAGTAGTCACTACTGTGGGCACATGCTGGTGGATGTTCCACATACCATCTACCCCAGGACACAGGTCACATACCACTTGGTCTGCTCATAGAGGTGTGGATGTCTACATTATCATGGGGTTGTGCATTTGATTTCATAATGTAACAAATCCCCCCATGTTTTTGTGTCATCTCATGTGCTATCATGGCTGTGGCAGCAATCTTTGGTGTGTGTTGATACTGTCTGTATTATACTAATATCACAGTTGGAGTCAGTGATTGCCCACAATCTGTAGTCCACCAGACAGCTGTTTGGACACAGGATGTAAATGTCATTCTTGATGCCTGTGACTTAAATAATGGACATGGAAGGCAATGGCAGACAGCCCTGATGTGCGGATCTGATCACTAGACTTGAGATGCCTGCCACATCATACATTTCAACATATTTAGATGACACCTATGTAATCCAGTGGTCTACCCTCTTGGTGATATAGGTGGTTATGGCTACTTCTGACAGTATTGAGTTAATACCTCAGTATGGATTTATGTCCAATGCCTTGTCCTGGACAGGTTCCACAGGATGACAGTGTTGTTGTCATGCATGCCCTTGATGACCTTCTTGAGGAGATCTAAGAGATGTAACAGACATGGATGTAGCATTAACAACTCACACATGTCTTTTTCACACAGCTGGGATATTACCAGTGTCCATTTAGAAAAGGTCCATGATTACATGTTGGGTCTACCTCACAGATGTGGAGAGTCAGAATGTGTCTATACATGTATGCATCAGGTGCTCTTTCCCCCCACTCACTCAGATGGATGCATGTTGATGTACACTCTTCTACAGGAACATATTCCATCTGGAGGGTATGTTGAAGTGTCGACCCAACCATGTCAGGTCAATGTGTGTTCTAATTCAAACTATAGGTGATCTGTGATGTTGTCACAGCCCATTGATTCTGTGTAATAAGCCTTGATGAAGGTAAGGCAGTGCATACTGCCTGTCTTGATCTGTCCTAGGGTTTTGACAGAATCCCCCACTCAGATATCATTAAAAAACTCTCCCAACTGGGGATTAACCCTTACATCGCTAGATGGTTTACCAACTGGATCACTGACAGAACACATACAGTGAAAGTTGGTGAATCAACCTCTACCAGTAGAGTTTTCATCAGTGGCATACCGCAAGGATCTGTGCTGGGCCATTTACTGTTTGTAATCTATTTTGCAACAGTCCAGACTAAAGTATACAGCCTTTGGCTGACCATGTTTGCTGACTATTGCATATTGGGTGCAATCATTGAGTCCACCAATGATGTTAACATATTACAGGAGGGGTTAACACAGACAAATGACTGGTGCCAAAGCCACACCATCTACAAATAAACGCAAAAATGTGTCATTATTATTGCCTTCTGCAAAGCAGAATTCCCTGCTAATTACAGCATTGATAACCCCCCCCCCCCGTGCTCAATCCCAGTGGTGCAAGACCTGGGAACCAGGTTTCCACAGTGGTATGAAAAGGCTACGTCATGCACCTCATAAGTCAGGCCATCATATCCAGATCTGAGGATGTTATAACAGAACTGTACTTGACCGTCATCAGAACACTAATAGAGTATAATGCTCCCTTTTGCATGTACATCACCAGACACCTGCAGAAGCTGAAGAGACCACAGGGGGTTTCTTACCAATGCCAATAAATGCTCAATAAAAATTATTTTGCATTTCAGTTACATTTTAAAACTCATCTATTGAAGCCAGAGTGACCACTACATGGCCCTCTTCTGTTCCTACATGTAGTTGCATAACCTAAATAATACATGTTAGGGTAAATTCCTTACTTAGTTTACATAATAAACTATTAAACTATTCTAAACCCATAATTATTATATGTGATGAGTCATATTGATTTTAAATATATATTGTGCACTTTATACATACAGTATGGAAGTGCATTTTACATTAACTATAATCATTGCTATCCTTAACATAATTTGCACACATATTTGATCATGTGGCAATAATTAATGATAGTTGCCAAGTAGATGTTTGCAATTGTCAATTGTATTTAGTGTTACATTCCTAATAAAAATAGTATAACAATACTTATTCTGAGCTGCTGCATTACCTGTACTCTTTCTCCAAGCTCACTGCAATTACACCTTGTGCCACAGAGATAGATACTTGAGAGCTGCATTTTTTTTCACTCTGTACTGTCCAGAGTGCTGATGGTAGTGCACCAGCACCAGTCTCATTCATGCTAATGAAGGCAGCCCAAATAAAATTTTTCATTTGCTGCCTTTAAATGTAAACTGCCATTGCACACTGTCAATTGGCATGCAAATGCAAAGTAAAAAATTACAAGTAAAAATAAACAAATTATACGTTATACCTAGCAATGAACAGAACAACTACAGCATTAACCTGACATAATCAACATTTTAATATCTGCTTGCCATATCTGAACTTGACTTCTGTTTCATATCATCAGCCCTTCAGATAATGCCAATTACTGAAAAAGGGATCACACAGCTCATTTTGGACACATCATATACAATTAATAATGACATACTTTTAAAGGAAATGCATTACTCTCAGGATTACTACTTGGGAGATATGGATAAGAAATTCAGCATATATTATACATATTTCCACCTTCCTCATGTTATTGGTTTTCTCACAGTTGCCCTTTGTAATTTTTCAGTAGATGTGTAGATGAATAGAATATTTGCAACAGTTAAGCGAATAATTTCTGTCACAATAGTAATACGTTACTGTTGTTTTCTTCCATTTTTTGGTCAGTATTATTCTCTTTTTATGTTTTTCTAACATGAATGCAATGTCATTTAGATGCATTTTGATATGTGTTTGCATATTTAACTGTTATGTACTTCATATGAATTACAGACAGCTTTTTATTCAGAGGCATATCTAGGTCATAAGCATTTAGTAATAAAATTGTTATAAAGGTTAAAAACTAAGTCAGTCAATGTAATCCCTGACTTTTTGTAACTCTATTCTCCCTGACACACCCTCCGTAAGTATACATCAAAGTGGCAGGAGTGTGAAACACTCAATTATTACTGCAAACTTACAAGCCCTCAACAAGAGATACTTCTCAGTGCTTGTTCTTGCTCTGCTAGGGCAGGTGCATGGCAGCGTGTAGATCCTCACACCTTATTTACCTGCCCAGCACTTTATGCAGATTGTATGATTCATGAATGATACTGAGTTTACATCTGATTTACATATACACAGAGCTCACAGTGATTAATCTGCACTATATAAGCTCAAAGTATTGATAAACCACTTGTATTGTACTGGGGATAATGTTTTTATCCACAGACTTCGATACTGCTGTTTTACTGCTGTAAGTGCAGTTCTTGGGTACTTTCATACAAGTTCTGTAAAGGTATGTGATGTTTATTTACAAATGATTTTCACATTAATGATGGCTTACATTTTACATTAAAAAATTGGGTGATGCTTCAGTTTGTCCAATGGTGTTATTACAGCATGTATAGAAATTGTTTATTTTAAGTAAACAAAGGTAATATTGCCTGCCTTTACACCAACATTTTGAAAAGGTGAACACATATTATAAATAAAATGCAATGTGAGTAGTAGCAATGACAAGGTTGCATTACAGTCCACCTAATCTGTTAAGCTTGTTTTATACACCTGACATCAACAGAAGATTATCCCAAATGGTAAACATGTTTAACTTCCATTTTAATTCATATATTTTGTTAATGATTTTGTCAATTACAGACTTGCACTTTCTTGTCATCTTTACCAGAGATTTTTCATTGCTTTTAATGTTTTTCTTTTTTTTTTTTGGGGGGGGGGTATACTTATATATTACCAATGTGTAGTCCTACAGAGACATAAGTTTAATTTCTACTAATGATGCCTGCATATATTCATATTTCTTGTGCAAGTTATGGTAATATTGCTCTGACCACTGCTGGGACCTACAGTGGGCAAATGTAATGCATGCTAATGTACAGTATTTGGCAGAACTGTGTATGTATATTGTACATATCACTCATGAGTTACTCTTAGTGACATGCAATACTTGCATATCAGGGCAATCATTTATATAGCTCTCTTTTACAGGTTCAACACTTACCGTGGTTAATACTGCTGCTACAAGATGTGTCTTTGGGGGTTGACTCTGTCTGATGCTCACAAACAATAACCATTGCATGGGTAAGTAAAGGTTGAGGAATTTTGCAGGCATTACTTTTGCTGTTTGTATATGCTTAGCACCTAGGTTTTCACTTAGGTAGTGAGTGTGTGTGTGTTATCTTCTGCCTCTTAACCAGGGCTATGACATATTGTGCATGCCTACTTCTGTCAAGATCATCCACAACTGTTAGTTCTTCCTCAGACTCCTAATCTGTATCTGCTGGCTGTGCTGGATCTCCTTGAGGTCCTGGAAAATGCAGTCCTTATGCTTCTTGTCCTTACTGCAGCTGTTTCCTGACAATTATATAGTGCAGCATAGCACATAGTGTGAATATTTTGGCCAGGGGGCTTGGATCATACTTCAGGGAGCAACCATATCTGTCTAGATATTATAGCCTTGATTTGAGCAAACCAAATATTTTCTCTATAATATTCCTAGTTTGAACATAAGTATTGCTGTATCCTTGCTCAGTGGGGTTGCATGAGTTTCCCATCAGCCTCAAGAACCAAGGCTCCAGTGTATGGCATGCATCTCCCAGCAGATACCCTTGTGGAAAAATCACCCATAGCAAACCCTACATACAGATCACAGGTATGCCATATGTGTGAGTCATGAAAACTGCCAGGGTTACCTACACATACACACATTGTATATGCTCCTTTGGGCATTGCAGGCCACCTGGTAGTTGATAGAGTGGTATCCTTTCCTGTTAATCTACCTTCATCCCTGTTAACCTAGTGGCACTTTTATTTTGAATTGTGTGAGTAGTCTGTGGCCCCTAGAATTTCAGGGAAGCATGCTATAGCACAGAAGTTTTATAAGGTTGTAGCTCTTTCCTCTGAGGTTCATGCAAACCAGATAAGAACCCTTGTTTGTTGCATCATTACATTTAAAAATTGATGTAATATTCTGGAGGATGAGGCTTATGACACCCCTAGTATATCACCTGTGTGTTTCTGAAAAGTGCCTGCAGCTAGTATACATAATGCTACACATACCTTGGTTTCCATTGGGATGGATTAGCCTCAATTTCATCAGGGTCTCACGTAAGACTGACAGTGGTTACATATTTCCCCTAGGGTATCACTGTCCATCCAGTATCACTCTACAATTTCTGTATCATTTAGTCCATGATATTTCAAACAGGGTCTGGACACTATTTTCCTTATGGACTGAGGTCCGGCAGAAGCAGCAGCACCTTGTATTAAAGTCTGTAGCACATACAGGTTAATGACAGCAGCAGCAACCCTTAACATTTTTTTCTAAATGTATTCATGGCTGTATTCCAAAGAGTACTGGAATTAAAGCCATAAGGTAGTACTGTGTGTACATGCACACTTTATATGTTTCTGAATAGCCCCATCATATTGAATTGCAGCATTTCATCCATTTATAGCTTCATTAACATATTCTGCCACTTTCCTTTGTTTTCCTTTATTTGCATATTCTGCCACTTACCCTTATTTCAAAGCAGGTGTTTCATGCAGAGCTGTTTAACAAATACCAAATAGCACACTTTCTCCTGTACAATGGGCACTTGCTCTTAGAACAAAGTGCATACAATCATGACTCTGACCCTGGATTTTTTTTTTAGCTTTTACTTTTGTGAATTGCTTGTCAGTATACAATAGTTCACTGTGAAGGCAAAAGCGCAAACATTTAATTATGGCTGCTGTCAGTAGTGCAAATGAGACTGTCACTGCTGTACTGCTGTCAGCACTCTGGATAGTACTGAGTGAAGAAAATGTACTTGTCAAGTACTTGTTTCTATGGCACAAGGTAAAATGCAATGAGTTTGGAGAAAGAGAAGATATAATACAGTTAAAATTCATTGTACAGATAATTTTAATGAGAGGTTCAAAATAAGTATTGTCACATAATTTTTATTAAGAATTTAACATAAAGCACAACTGATAAGTACAACTATTAAATCTGCAACCCAGTTATGAGCAATGATTGCTACATAAGTCAAATATAATCTGTGTAAATTTCTATTAATCAAAACAATGACAATTAATTTAAACTATGCTTGCATAGGTATAAGCTACACATATTTCAAGTTTTTTGTGATTGAGCAAGTGCAACCTTTCATGGGTGATTTTAATAATTTACTCGAAGTGAAAGAATTATGTTGGCAGCTTCTGTTGGGGGCTGAGTCTCCACCTGGTATTAATGACAAGCTTAATTTAAAATGTGCCTTAAGGTGGAATATGCGATTACCTGATTTTCTTTTATTAACGTCTGTTCCTTTTGATGTTACATGCCTACATGGTTGCTTAGTGACTACATTTTGTATGACACTGAATACTGCTTGTCTTATTGGTTGACACAGTTTTATCTGTACTTAGCTATTATATTTGAACCATGGCAATTCTTAACTTTTGTTATTGTGAAGAAGTTCTACATGATGAAAGTATGAAAGCACTAAATAAACTACAGGTTCTTATTTCTTCTCCATGCCATATTTTTTTCTCAGAAGTTGTTTCTTTGATTTTTAAATTTCTTCGTAGTATTTGGCGTTTCTTTTAGCATTTATTGTTTTTTGTTTTAACATTATTATTAATGATCAACTACAGGATCTTTTAACACATTCAGTACGTCCTGACACGGCACCTCTTATACAATCATTGACAAAGACTAATAATACTGGTACCAAACTTATACAGACTTTATTTAGGGGCCAGCTTATGTTGCAACCTGTTTCTACTCCTTCCCAAACTGTTTCCAGTTTTGGATCAGGAAGTACACCTACCTATGCTACCAGTGCTATGACTTATACATCTATACTAGATTTTTTATGAATGGAATATTCATAGAGCCCTTTTATGGATGACCCAATGCAGGAGAGTGCCCAATCAGTGCAAAACACTCAACAAGACATGTTTGCACAATCAAGTGACTGCAAGAATATGATTTTTAAATTGGAACATTTACTGATGCTCCTGAAAAATATTGAATATGATAATTTATATCTTGAAGCCTGCATCCAATGGAATGTGGTCCCTAAAGGCCCGAGACTCATTAAATACCCAAATAGAAAAACACCTGATTTGTTGTATTTGGAACTGACTGACTTATATAACAACACTGGAATACAAGTAATGAGGATTCTCATCAAGCACAACACTGTTAAACTGGACTCTTTGAAAGCTGAAATAGCTGCCTTACATGAACAAATCCATCTACATCCTATGTTCCAGGACTTTCAGGTGTTATATAATGGTATAGCACCTAAAATTCAAAGGCATATTACCATGATCATTCGAAGAAAGAACAAAAAGCTCCAGAGATATGTGGCAATATAGTAACCGGCTGGCTTACCCTATCCCTCATAATAGGAGATTTTCAACACAACCATATTCTACAAGAAGAAACCTGTCTCCTATGACAAACAATAAGAATACTGGCTTTTCCTCTCCTACCATCCCCCAAGGTATGCTGAATGCACCTACTCCTGAGATTCAACAGACTATTCACACCTCTCCTAACACTTTTTTAGCTCAAGACCAGCAGTTCCAGATTCCAGACAATTTCACACCAGGATGAGGCATCAGAAAGAGGCAGAGGGAGAGGCAGAGGCAGATTTCTGAACCTGGAGACACCTGTGTGTACAAGGAGCTACCTTCGTTCATAAGCAATACATTGCCTGCAGTCTCTAGCCTGACACCAGTTTCTAGTGCACATATTTGTGATTCTCCATCCTCAGAAGTACTGCAGACTATTAAATGTGCAGTGTTTAACCTAAGCAATAGGACATTTTCTGAGGAGCATATGTCTGTGTCAAATAAGGGATTCTCTTCTATCCCGGCTCAAAGGGCACCCCTTAATGATACACTACGTTATCTCCGATTATATGTACGAAAGTTGAATCTCAAGGTTTTATGTGAAAATAAGGATTCTGAAAAACAGTGATGTGGAGCAGTCCCAGGGCACTATGCATGTCCATGCTCCCTTAAGAAAGAAAAGTCTCTACGATCCAGTTTTAAACAGCACTCTGCATACTTTTCTTGATGTATACAAAGCAGACTTAGGTGTGTTACTTTCTTCTAACACTCCAGGGAAATGGTTTAACATCACAGTGCTTGAAAGGAAAGCTCTCAAGACCTTATTCTCAGACAAATCTTTGCGCATTATGAGAGCTGGCAAAGAGACTGGTATGGTCCTCATGGAACAAATGGATTATGTATCTAAAATTGAATCTGACCTGTTGAATAATGATTTCTTTAGAATTGTCACTTTGGAATATGTCAATGAATGCTTTGATACTCTAGATAACCTCCGTCTTAAGTTTAAACAAGACCACCATATTACAGCAGATGATTACTTTTTTATGTCAGTTACAAGCCCAACTCTTGGTAGTCTTTTTAGAATCCCCAAAATACATAAAAACTGTCAATCCACCTTTCCCTCATATCATTTCAAACAAACTCACCAAAAGGGAAAGAATTTCAGAGTTTGTGGATTTTACACTCAACCCCATTAAGCAAAGAGCTACATTTTACTTGTGGGACTCTTGGGCTTTTTAACGATTTATTTGTGTCTAACTTTGATGTGTCAAACTGTATTTTAGTTACTTTAGATGTAGTTGCACTATATACAAATATTCCACACAGACAAGGCATGTCTAATGTTAAAGTATATCTGCAAAAATATGCATGCTTTCCTCCATAAAGTACTAAAACCATTATGCATCTCATTTCTGCAGTTCTCACAATAATTTCTTATACTTCAAAGAGCGAGTGTACCAACAAATTAAGGGTGTTGGAATGAGGTCGAAGATGGCCCCTGCTTATGCTAATCTTGTTCTTAGCTCTTGGGAAGCAGAAAGGCTCATTCACTTACCAAGTTTTAAAAATGTTCATTTATATCATTGTTACATTGATGACATCTTTTTTGTATGGGATGTACAATGTTCATCTTTTTATGTAGGAAAATGTGATAGAAAATTAAAAGATCGTATAATAGAGCATAGATCAGAAATTAAGAGTAGTGTAGAAACTAATGCTTTGGCCAAACATAAATTTAGGGTTATTCGGCTTTTACAAAAATGTGATAGGGGTGGTGATATAAACAACAAACTAGAAAATATGGAATTTTCATGGATTCTAAGATTAAATATGGATGTGCATCCTGGCTTAAATAATGCTGTAAGTTTAAAACCAGTGTTACAGAAAAAAACAAATGATGTTGCACTGAATTTTATACTTTTGAATGTTTTATTTTGATATTTTGCTGTTTTATTAGTTTTTTTGTCCTGATTGGTTGGCTGTGTCACATGATTGAATGTTTGAAGTATTTAAATGTGTTAATAGAATTGATTTTATCAGCACCGACAAAGGGGAAACCTGAAAACTTTGCTATTTGCATCTACACGTTTTATTTAACAGCAAATGTTTCCAGTGTTTCTTTTTTATTCACTGTTCTGGCTGGAGAGGATAACAAACCCTGAACGTTGTGTGCAGGTAGCAAGAGCTTGAATTCTGTACCCACCACCACTTGTGAAAGTTATTTAGATTTTTGCCTCATATTTTTGTTCTGTTCCTCATAAAATCTGTGGTGTTCTGGATTTTGACTTCACTAACTAATGACAGACATTTGAATTTCAGACTTCATATTCTTCAGAAAGTATATGGTAACACAAAGCATTTTATTCTAGCAATTTTTTAAGTTTATAAGCTCAATATTTGAAATCTGTCCCTATATTTGGGGCTGTATTCCTCCATTATTGGCTTTTCCCAGGTTTTGTGTGCTAAGAGGTTAAGAGCTATGGTGATAATTGAATTCATTGAATATGTTTGGGGGCTGTGTTCCCCCATTATTGGCTTTGTCCAGGTTTCTTGTGCTAAGAGGTTGAGAGCTATGGTGAGAAGTGAATTCACTAAATGATAGCCATTTAAGTTTCAGTCTTCCCATCTATCAAGAAACTGCTGGTTTGGCATAGTAGTATGTTATTGTGACTATAATGCATAGTGTCCTGGGTCCAAGACTTGGCAGTGAAATGCATGGTGGTAACACAGCATTTTATTCTAGCAACTTTCCAAGATTATTCAAGCAATGTTTAAAACGTGTCCCTGGTTTTGGGGCTTTTGTCCCCCCCAATACATTTTGGCTTTTTCTAGATTTCTTATGCTGCAAAGAAATACAGTTGAGTGTCAAGTAGATTTTACAAGGAACTGAGAGCTTCAGGGGAAGAGAAGTTTAGTGCTGCTTATGGTGAATCTGTTTACATTGTTAATAGCACAACAGGTAATGTATTTGCTTTTGATGCAGAAGGCTGTGGGTTCTACTCCCACAGTGTGTAGATGCATTGCTGATACTGTAATGTATAGTACTTTTAAAGGGGGTGGATGCTGCAGTCCTGAGAATGTCCTCTTTGGCAGAAATGCCTAGTAACTATGAACCTGTTAGTTTACCATCTAGTCCCCATTGCAATATTACTAGCTTATCATTTTTTAATATAACATATACAATTTATTCCTCAAGGGCAACAGGCACTTTATTTGTAGACGAAACAATGAAATATAAAATAGTTTTCTAGCAGCAACCTCTTCATTAGTTACAGATCTCTTTAATGTGGAATTATTTAGATGACTTTTACTTCTGCAGAGATTGTGCATATTTACGGATACTGGTGGATTGTAGAAGTTTGAGTAGACTTTTATGATGGAAATGTTCTGAATTGGACAGTTTTGTCATTATTGGTGCATGCATTTTGTTTCATTGTTTACTGGAAAAATGTTCAAAACAAATTAAAATGCCATCTAACAACTGTACTGTATTATGCAATATAATTTAATACAATCAGGAAAGTGTATCAAAAACACATGTATGTTTCATGTGCAAGGGTCCTATGATTTGAAAACAGCCCAGAGTTAATCTTTATCTACCACTGGCCAGATGTATTTGCTTTGGATGTGGGTTTCAATGCTGTTTCAATGAATGTGAGTTTCAAGGGCAGATAAGTTTTAATGCTAAGTCTATTTTTATTGTGAGACTGCATTGCTTTATTTAGCAGATGTATATTAGTGTTTCTGCTGTAAAATGTAAAATAAAGCATTTAAGTGAAATTCAAATCACCATAGAAGTAAAGCAGTATGCAAATTACAGTGTTCATGGTAAATGGGATGAAATAGCCAGGTAATGGGACATTGGAATGGCCCCAGGGGGAAGGCCCCATTCGACCATGATTTTGTGAGGGGGGAAGGGCAGCAAACTCAAAGACAGCCCCGGCTGAACTATACCTTTCAACTGTCCAGATTTTCACAGAATGAATAGATTTTTGCTTCTTATTTTTGGTTTGTCCCTCCTAAAATGTGTGGTTTTCTGGCAAATCATTTAGGAATCAAGTCACTAAATAATGAGACATTTAGTTTTAGACTTCATACCCTTCAGAAAAATGCATGCTAAAGTAAGACCTGTTATTCTATCAACTGTTATACAACAGCAATTTTTAGTACAGTTTGTATGTTCTCCCAATATATTTGGCCTTGTCCAGATTTCCTGCATTAAGAGGTTGAGAGGTACATGCAAATAAATCGGTTTATAGAATCAGGTATATCCAAACCTCTCAACTGTCCCTGATTTTGGCTCAAAATGTTGCTCTCCCCCTAATAATCCCTCTGCAAAATGGCAATTTTGTATTAAAACATGGAGGGTTTACAACTGATAAATAATTGTAATGATCAGAGTTATACATTACTTTTATTACAGAAATGTATATAGATTCTCTTATTTTACTAGCCGCTCAACTTAACAGTACTAATATTAAAAAAGTGTTCCTTCTTTTACAGGTTCCCAGTTGTATTGTGTGGTTATTTTATATTTTTGTATCACAGTTTTGGTCCATTTTTCATAAAATTGTGGTTTTCTAGCAAATTAGTGGCAAATCATTAAAGATTGAAGTTAGAAAATAATGACAGGCATTTGCGTTTCAGATTTCATACCCTTCAGAAAATTCATACAAATGCAAGACCTACTATTCTGTTATCTTTCTAAGTTTATAAGAGCAATACTTAAAAATTGTCCCTATTTGTGGGCCTTTGTCCCACTTCTATTTATGGCTTTGTCCAGATTTCTTGTTCTGAGGTTGAGAAATATGACAAATTTCTCAGGGCCATCACTGTCAGCCAGAGACATTTCAAATTGTGACATACTTGTTGTACCCCACTCCCCCATATAGTGACTTTGAATGTGTCCAAAGCAAGGCAAGGAGCAGTTATGCAGTGTAAGTGTGCAGAGTATCCCCCTCATCCAAGGTAGACACAAATACTACAGTGGTTTTTCATCTGTCCTTGATTTTGCAGAATGTTCTGGTTTTCTGTCATATTTGTATACTGTTGAGTAATGCTTCTTATTATTCAGAAAATGCATGTTGTTGCACTGCTTGTTGCTCTGTGTTTAAGTAGCAATGCTTTAATTACCATCAGGTAAGCTTGTCTGAGATTGTAAGATGCAAGTAAGCTTTAATAAGCATGCTGTTAAAGAATTACCAACATTGAAAGCCTTTTTGTTGTTGCCATGTAGAAAATATTTATATAACTAGATAATGTATAAGCCTTAGGTATTGAAATGCATATGAAAGTTTTTGTAATAAAGGGCAGGATTATAGTATTTTCAGAAGTTCATTACATTTGTTGGAGTTATGCAGTCATCTTTGCAGGCTTTGCCCAATAAACTAAACGGAATGCTAATCTGTCATGTGTGGTCCATAACCTGTGCAGTAATCCCTTAAGCAATTTATCTTGAGCTTGTTTCTTGTTTGCTGTTCATTTTTTACTTTGATCATGTTTTCTCCATGAAACAAGTAGATAGTTGTTGTCAGGCAGCAGGTCTTTTTTGGATAAGAAAGATTTTTACAAGTGGGAGTATCACAGAGATTGCTACTTTCAGCATGTTGCTTGGTACACTACTTTTATAAAGCTGAATATAAATTCTAATTAGAACTACAGTACAAGGAGAAGTGGTTTGAGTTGAATGCTGCTTGTTTTTTTATACTTGATTTTGACTAGCATTCTAGTAATGTATTTAAAAAGTAGTTTATTTTTTCATGTCTCACAACCTTTTTGTTTCCATCTAGATATTAAGTAAGCTGTCATGTATCCAATGCATTGAAATATTTTTTCTTCTTTACTTCATTTTGTCTTGATTGGACTCTCATAATGACAGTTCGGCACCCAGCGCAGCATATTTAATTAAAGTCCCAGTTTTGGTGGTTTTAAGCATAGCTCCACCCCTTTCTGATTGGCCACACCCCTTCCTGGTGGCTCCACCCATTCAGCTGTCTCCTGCTGCCCCCCTTTGATTTGAAGTCACCAGCCACCACTGCCTATCTCTGTCTCTTTGTGTGTGTGTGTGTGTGTGTGTGTGTGTGTGTGTGTGTGTGTGTGTGTGTGTGTGTGTGTGTGTGTGTGTGTGTGTGTGTGTGTGTGTGTGTGTGTGTGTGTGTGTGTATGTGCATACACTCAATGCAAATGACCATCAGCACTAGGATTTGGTCCACTATACCTCTTAAAAACATTCTGCAACAATCCTCTCTCTACAAAAAAATAAAAAAATGGGCACCTATACCAGAAAAAATATGCCCCATACATAGCTCTCCAATTTGCCTATGTGTTGCTTGATACACTTGATTTGGGCTAATTGACAATACAACATTATTCTGCTGTTGCCACCAAGCTCTAATGTAGAGACTATACAAATTCTTCAAATACTGTTTACAAGTTTACATTTATGTTGTGAAGAAATGGATAGCTATGATGTTCTCCCACCACCTTCCTGCACATTTTTATGTTCTTTCCCCTATGTCATACCCTGTGCTTCCCCCCATTTTACCTCTGTACTATCAACCTCTTTTTCACATGTTTAATCTGGTCTAAAATTAGAATCAAACACAATGCATATGGCCAGAAACGGCTCATAAAAAGCCATAATTTAATTCCTCTGCAGTTGCATAATTTGTAATTTAATCATCAATGCTGAGTGATGGTAAATGGCATTTCTTGAAAGTTTTTGCAGTTACTCGCACTAATATGATTATCTTCACACAAATGTACTTAATCCCACTGTTCTATACAAATATAGACTGAAGCAATATCATGAGATGTTTACTCTAACATTTATTAGGCTGCTGGATGTAATGTACACCTTACTTTGTTTACTCTAACATTTATTAGGCTGTTGGCTGTAATGTACACCTTACATTGTTTACTCTAACATATATTAGGCTGCTGGATGTAATGTACACCATACATTGTTTACTGTAATATTTATTAGGCTGCTGGATGTAATGTACACCTTACATTGTTTACTCTAACATTTATTAGGCTGCTGGATGTAATGTACACCTTACATTGTTTACTTAGTTTACCTTTACATGTGCGTATTGCACATGGGCGACCGACAATTAGTCGAAAGACAGTTTGCAAGGTTTGCAAACGTTGAACGGAAAAAGGTTCGAATGTGCAATGTGCGAATGCACAGTGAGATTCGCTCATTGCATATTCGACATTCTGGGGCAGATTGCACTACAGTGGGGAGTTGGAAATGGTTTCTTTCCCCACTGTAGTGTGATCTCGGAGTTAAGTAGGGGGGTGTGGGGGCACAGCCTCCCACATGGAGGCTGCAGGGGGCTTCCCCCCTGCATTACACTTTATCTAATTTTTTTGTCTACGTTTATGTTCGAAAATCAGTGAATCGGCTGTTCGATTTGCTGCTTTTCGAACATTAACAACTGTCACTGTTTTCAGTTTCATTTTTTCGATGCGAATATATGAGTACTCGCACAAATGTGATTCGACGTTATAAAGGTAAACCTGTTTACTCTAACATATATTAGGCTGCTGGATGTAATATACACCTTACATTGTTTACTCTAACATTTATTAAGCTGCTGGATGTAATGTACACCTTACATTGTTATTGTTATGATGAAGTCTGATACCTACATTCTCCCATGCTTCTATCTTTTGTCACTGTCCCTTCAAATATCTGATGTTAAGTTTAAGAAGTATGAAATCCTCTGTGGTGTACACAGATAATTCTCATGTCTATAAACTGCTTTTACATAGCATCAAGGGTTCAAATTCAAGTATGTCAAAGTATTGTTTAATTTTTTTTTTAGATTACCATTATGTGTTCAAACGTTGACTGCATAGGCTATTAGCCCTCAAATTAACCTACTTATGTCTTAATTATGTTTAAATTTTTCTAACATGCTTTCTCCCTATTGTAAACACTTTATTGTACACAGCAGGACAGATTATTTCCGATGACAAAACTAAGAATAATAGACCACAAAGATGGCCAGAAATGGCCCATCGTAACTCTTTCTCAGCATTTGTGCAAAACCTAGCACTGAGCAACAATAGTAACTGACAATGAATGGCATTTCACATCTTATGCAAACAGTGGTGAGTTCTTGCTTTCACCCACATTAGTTTAATGATCTTTGCACTACTGTGCTTAGCCACTCTGTATGGAAAAACTAGGCTAATAACGTTGTGAAGAGAGAGTTATTATCATATATTGAACAGGCTGCAGAGCTGAATGTACATCATGTGGAAAGTTGCAGTTGTAACTACTTTAATGAAGTATGCTGCACACAAACTTCCTTACTTCATACTGTTTCCATAGTCTAGCATTCCACCAACATTAACATGCTTGGTCCCTTACATGTTTCATAATCATTCTCAAAATGCTCAGACCATCACAGAAATAAATGCAAGATATTTGTTACAATCAAGGCTTTGTGTGTTAACAAGCATGGTATATTAGTCACATTTGAAAAATATTGCTGCTATATTCACATAAGGTGATAGGATACATTTAATTGCATTTCCATGCATTTTTTGAAGTCTATTAGTTATGACACTTGCATGTCTGTATAAAGTGACTGTATTACTCTTCTTTGTCATACAAACACACAAAATTTCATAAGAAGCATCACCCATGTAATGAGCACTTTACTGCAATCATCATGACAGATGTGTAAATCACGATACATAAAACAGACCTGTTCTCAATTTGATCAGGATCAGAACTGTTTCTATGTCTATAACTCATTTGTGTGAAGGCTGGCATGGAGCACCACAGACTAAAGTTAATTCCTGCTCTATGTTCAAAACCTCAAAATGTAATTATGCACGTTAATACTTTGCCATCAGTCCTGCAATTGTTCTTGTCAGCTCTGTGCTTCAGGAAGCAATTTTGAAAAAAAATACTTCCGTATATTGCAGTGGGTTGTTGTACTCAAGATAAGTGGAATTAACTGTGATGCTGCCTGAATACTTCATTATGTAAAGTTATGTCTGCACTCCAGCACTTTTAGATTGACAAATGATGTACAATACTGTGGGACCTTTTCACACGTACTTATTCAGTGGTATTAAACAGTGTACTGTCATATTTTTGACCTGTTTGTATTTACACTGCACATTGCCTAAGCTGACAAGATATTGAAAATGACAAACAAATGATTATTATTTGCATACAATCATCCTGAGCTGAACACTCGAGAGAATACTCTGTTGCCAATCGGAGGTTTCACAATTGTGATTGTCACCAATATAGTATACTGTGAAACAGCTACTTGTTACTCATACTGCTGCAATATACATGAAAGCCAGGACTGATAAGTTATCTGAGTAGTATGTAATTACTTGTGATTAACACACTGCTGTTACTTTTCCTTTTCACTCAAACCTGTGATGCACACTAGCTCCTCTGCAGCACACTGAAGTGGTAATCCTTTTAAATGTGCATTATCACACATTTAAAGTCAGACTTCCCCTGCAGTATTTGTGGCTGATTCAATGTACTCTAGATTCTGTAATTAGATAGATATGTATTCAAATATTGCACTATCAAGAGTGCATATATGTGCATCTGTAGTGTTAGGTAGGACTGGATTCACCCACACTATTTAATATGTACACTTAGCACAGAAAAAGCATTTAAACTGGGAGTGGGTTCCCCCATCAATTTAGTCACTTTTATCTGAAACATCTGATGAAGTCATCCTTTCTAAACTGCACCCTCTCACTTCTTCAGTGGCACTTGTGTCTGATATTGCATTCTCTAGATTGTGCAACTAGATGGGTAGGTGTTAAACATTTCAGTGTGTGTGTGTGTGTGTGTGTGTGTGTGTGTGTGTGTGTGTGTGTGTGTGTGTGTGTGTGTGTGTGTGTGTGTAGTGTCAGCTAAGTATAACTTTAACCACAAATCGGATGTGTGCATTTCCACACAGGAGATACATTTAAACTGGGAGGGTCCCTTGTCAATTTCTTCTATTTTTGTCACAAACATCTTCTAAACAACAGACTGATAAGGTCATCCTTTCAAAAGTGCACTCTCTCATTGCTGTAGTCAGACTTCTTTTGTGGAACTTGTGGTTGATATTGTGTAACTAGATAGGTAGCTGGTTTGAATCCAGCATTGCTTAAATACTATGAGTGTGTGTATATGTGTCTGACTGTACTGTCAGGCAGAATTAGCTTCTTCAGAAGATCCATTTTGTACACTTCCACTTACGAGAAATATTTCCACTGGGAGAGGGCTCTCCCATCAAACTGTTGAATTTTCAGCCAAAACACATTCTGTGCAACATGGGTCTGTTTTGGAAACTTGGTGTTTCAAAACTTTGAATTTCTTATGGTTGAGACCATAAGATTGAAGTATTGAAACTTTGAACTGTTTAAATGGTGATCGCCATACAGCACGGAATGGGAAATTATCTGTTTTCCTCCGTGTAGTGCAATTTCAGAGTTAGTATATTTAATTAGCAGGGGGTGAGGAGGGGTGTGGGGTCGGGGGGGGTGCAGTGGGGCTTGCTCCCCTGCAAGAACGTAAAAAAAAGTTTTTTTTCAGAGTTTCAAAATTTTGATCTTATGGTCTCAACCATAAGAAATTCGAAGTTTTGAAACTTCAAGCTTCAGAAGTAGACCCATGGAACACACATAATTAAATGTGCACTATCTCAGTTCTGTAGTCAGAGTTCTCCTGTGGTGCTTGCCATTCAGACTGTGTTCTCTAGATTGTGTAAGCAGATAGGTAGGTGATTTGAACCCAGCAGTGAGTGACTACTGCTATTTTCTGTCTCTTGCATGCTAGGTAGAAGTAGCTTCACCTACAGATATGATGTGTAGTTTTACAAAGGCAGTGAGCTCTCCCACCACTTTCATTCCTTTTTAGCACACACATCACCCTATGTAAACAATGATGCTATCATCCATTCAAATGTGCACTGTCACAGTGTCTTCTATGGCACATGCAATTCATGCAGTGTCCTCTTGCATGTGATCTCAGTGAGCTCAAACCCAGATACTACTCTATGGAATCAGCTGTGTCAGTGTTTGTGTGAATATACATGTAGGTAAGAATGCTGTCACCCACATAGCTAATGTGCATATGTACAACTGGAAAGGTCTTTTTTTTCATTACTTTCTGTCCACCTTCACACAGACAATTGCTTTCTTAAACACTGATGTTGCCATTTGTTAAAATGTACTTTATCTCAATGTAGTATTAAGCCTTCTCCTGTGACATAAGGAAATGATATAATATTCTGTAGGTTGTTGCCTTAATAAGCCATGAGCTCAAATCAAGGATTATCTACACAACGTGCATGGTTGTGCTTCTATAGGTACAGAGATGACTGCATTATGCAACACATGTGTGTGAGTATATGTTTTTAGGTAAGTACTAGGCTAGCTTACTTTGCAGGTCATTTTAAATCAAGGCAATTTACCTTTCAAGGTCAGAATCAAATGTTGTACCCTCTGTCTGTGAGGTAAGCACTTTATCCGCTATGCCAGCCTTCAATCTACCATCATACAATATTTTGTGACAAAGAGACAGATTTATTTATTTATTTATTTATATTTGTTGACCGGGAGTGTCTGACTGGACGTAGGTCCATTTTCAGCGGAGGCCCGGGGAGAAAAGCTCCACAGTTAAAATAAACAGACAGTAGTTACATTGGATTACATAGCAATTAACAATTTACATAGCAATTACTTACAACATATTTACAGATGAAGAACATAGTGCATCAGTAGACAACTAGAATCTTTATCTGTGAAGTACATAACAGACATTAACAAATGTTACAATAAGAAGTTCCTGCTGTATAATAAATACTAGGCTTATGAGCATCTGAGCTTGCTATAATCAAGGTAGTTAGTGGAGTGGAAAGAAAGGTGGTTGGATGGGGTGGGTGATATTAGAGTGGGAGTTGCAAGGGCATAGCCAGCATGTTTTTAGGTGCGCTTTTAGTAAAGTTTTGAAGTGGGTGCATGATGGTATGGAGGTAATTGTGGGTGGGAGGGAGTTCCATAATTTGGCTATGGTGCAAGAGAATAGTGCTTCACCAGCAGAGTTATTGGCTTTAGTGATCTGCAAGTGATTTTTGTTGCTGGATCTTAGTGGTCTGGTGGTGTGATAGGGTTGGAGTAGATTCTGGAGGGATGGGACATTTAGTGGATGGTTTACTAGTTTGTGGGTGAGTGATCCCTCCACTCTTTCAATAATGCCGGTATGTAATTTTATTTTGCTTATGCCTTGCCTGGGCTACCTATGCAATCGTGTTATACATCTAAATACATCCTATGCATAGTGATAAACATAATGACATTCATACACACATGACACAACCCATTTTCAGGTGACTGATTTCACTTGAGTTATACCTTGATTTATGGGCATGTCTGTATATGTCACATGGCCATAAGCCTCATTTTACATGTACATATGTCTCATCTGCTATAGTTAGACAACTGTTGGTATGTACATCAGAGCATTATTCTGTTTATATCCTGGTTAATGTGACACATCTGTGTATGTGTCATGTCCTTGTGTATTTTTGTATATACATGCACAACATGCAGGAACAGTCACAAACTTTCTACCATTCACAATATTCAGGTTGCTGAAAAAAAAGATTTTTTCATCACTTAATCATTTTTTCATCACTTAATACATTATTGGAATAATTGCACAGGTGTCAGTGATTCTTCTCAATATTTCCACATTGTCACGTGTGTACACTGCCATAACAACATCAGTATTGTTTCCTTCATACATATAAGGCAATGAAAGCCTTACAATTTCCAACCTGCATGTATATTCTAACATGAATTATGTGGACATAATTTATTACCTTTTATCACTCTCTCTCAGTATACATTACAATGGCAGAGTACTTCCATACAACTGCTACTGGGTGCAGCTAGGGATTCTCATTATAATCACGTGAGTACCAACATTTACTGAGCATGCTTCCGATCCACAACCTGGTACTCGGGTAGAGCAAAAGAGCATGTCAGTTGTAAAAAATCCTCCTCCGGGTTGGTGCAAATTGTTTATTCCATAAACCACATAAAATGAAGCTTCCACGACAAAGTGCAAGTATAATACAAGATAAAATGCTAAATAGTGCAAATAAGCTAGGCACTTGGAGTCTGTTTCAAACAGACAAACAAACAAAACGGTTGAGCGCTTTCATCTGACCATAACAGATTTCTTCAGAACCATGTTATTTTTACATCTCCTGTTTAAATACCCAACATTTTGGCGCCAAACATTAATTGATAGTTAATTGTTCATTATTACCTTAAAATACAATGACTTAAAATATATGTATATTTACATTTTTTACAATAAAATTGCATAAAATAAAACATATAACGTGCTGTCAAACATATTAAAAACCACATTAGTATTGTGTGTATATTCCCTGTGTGCAACCTTTCCTACTAAATGAATACTATATCCTAACTAAGCCTGCACTATATAGGGCTCCACAGGATACAAATACCTACAGTTTATATTACCCTGCCAGAGACAAGGAATGACTATTGCAAATTGGCATAACTACTAGAATTAATACAGATGAAAATATGAAAGGAGACAATACTTGGACTATACAGAATATATGTATATATAATATGTGACTTTACAATATGATTTAAAAAAATGGTGATAGTACAATAATTTATACAATAATTGATGGAAAATACTTATATATATAATAGATACATACAAAAATACAAAAAAGCAAAAAAGAAATACATATATACCCAAACAACAAATTATTATAATGAAGCTTGTAGGAAGACATACTGTCTATGGGCAAATTGATTACTCTATTCTTATACAAAATCATGGGCATCCCAAAATTAAGAAGGGCTTAATGCTAATATATTCATTAATTCCTGGAAACGTAGTAGCATCCAACATTATTTGCCATCTACTTTCCATAGCTCCCAATTTTGCTTTCCAATTACCACTCCTCACAGTACTATCTACCTGATCTAGTATAGCAAATTTAAAACAATGGTCCTTACCATTTGCTATAGTATGTTTGCTTAGTGTGTTTTTCTCGTCACCTTTTTTCATCTTATAGGTATGTTCGTAAACCCTAGTTTTTAACTTTCTTTCGGTTTTACCTACATAATATGCGTTGCATATTGTGCAAGTCGCTAAATATACTATGCCATGACTATTACAATTTCCAGTTTTAAATTTGCATTTACTGTTGGTTGTATTCAGCAACTTTATACTATACTCTTCATTAATATACTGACACTGCTTGCATGTACCACATTTCATAGTATATTATGGTATGGTATATTATATTTAAAACAATGGTAAGGACCATTGTTTTAAATTTGCTATACTAGATCAGGTAGATAGTACTGTGAGGAGTGGTAATTGGAAAGCAAAATTGGGAGCTATGGAAAGTAGATGGCAAATAATGTTGGATGCTACTACGTTTCCAGGAATTAATGAATATATTAGCATTAAGCCCTTCTTAATTTTGGGATGCCCATGATTTTGTATAAGAATAGAGTAATCAATTTGCCCATAGAAAGTATGTCTTCCTACAAGCTTCATTATAATAATTTGTTGTTTGGGTACATATGTATTTCTTTTTTGTATTTTTGTATGTATCTATTATATATATAAGTATTTTCCATCAATTATTGTATAAATTATTGTACTATCACCATTTTTTTTAAATCATATTGTAAAGTCACATATTATATATACATATATTCTGTATAGTCCTAGTATTGTCTCCTTTCATATTTTCATCTGTATTAATTCTAGTAGTTATGCCAATTTGCAATAGTCATTCCTTGTCTCTGGCAGGGTAATATAAACTGTAGGTATTTGTATCCTGTGGAGCCCTATATAGTGCAGGCTTAGTTAGGATATAGTATTCATTTAGTAGGAAAGGTTGCACACAGGGAATATACACACAATACTAATGTGGTTTTTAATATGTTTGACAGCACGTTATATGTTTTATTTTATGCAATTTTATTGTAAAAAATGTAAATATACATATATTTTAAGTCATTGTATTTTTAAGGTAATAATGAACAATTAACTATCAATTAATGTTTGGCGCCAAAATGTTGGGTATTTAAACAGGAGATGTAAAAATAACATGGTTCTGAAGAAATCTGTTATGGTCAGATGAAAGCGCTCAACCGTTTTGTTTGTTTGTCTGTTTGAAACAGACTCCAAGTGCCTAGCTTATTTGCACTATTTAGCATTTTATCTTGTATTATACTTGCACTTTGTTGTGGAAGCTTCATTTTATGTGGTTTATGGAATAAACAATTTGCACCAACCCGGAGGAGGATTTTTTACAACTGACACGCTCTTTTGCTCTACCCGAGTACCAGGTTGTGGATCGGAAGTGTTTTTTGGTCGTTGTGCTACATTTTTTTCGTTCTCAGTTGGAATTTACTGAGCATGCCTCAGGAAATGTATAGTGGAAACTTATCAGTGAGGTTTTAGAAATGTAAAAACTATATTTTACATTAATATTCAAGAAATGCTTGACTAATAAAATTTTAACTTTACAAAAATAGGCTTTCTATGGTTAAAAGTGACATCAAATGACAATAAAATGTCCCTTTCTTAAATGTATAGAGAAAGTGTAGAGTTCATTTATTGTTTTACATGATAGGTTAGGACTATAGCATACTGTTGGTTACAACAGATAACTTTCTGGACATCCATCTGATGTGCAATAACTGCAGTATATGCAATATCCCCAATCTCTCTACTTTTTTTGCTAACAGTTATTTCAGCTCAGCACTTAAATAAATTTTACATGCATTGGATTTATTCCCCTTCGTAGCACTGTAGCCGTGTCCCCTCATATCCACTGTCAACATTTCCTTTTTATTTATGTACATGTGATCCACAGTAAACAAGGTTACTTGTACAGACATAAATATATTCAATTATTGTTGTTTGTACCCTAATCTAATTATATCTAACTGCCCTTTCATTGTTAAGCTTCCCCTGTCTCTTAATTATGTCATTCAAGCTGCCCTTGCCTTGTATTGTGCTGTTCGCAAGTGTTCACTTAGTGGGGTTGCGTGTAGATACAACCTGTTGTTTATACTGTGTACTTGAGTCTCTTTGCACCTGTTTGTGGCCACTAGCATGTGTTCTGTCCACAAAAAGGTGTTGCTGAATGTGTAGGCTTGGTTAGCGGCTTGAATATTCAGTGAACACTGCTACTCGTCATGCTAACATGAACTGATTAAGTAGGCTTGACATTATATCTGCATGCATGTTGATGAATCCCAAGGCATGTTACACAAAATTTTGAATCCTAATTGAAAAGACTAAAAATATCAGAAGATCTGAAGCACTACCACAGCTAAACATTTAGAACCTTTTCAAAAAAAATTATCCATAAACTGTCAATGAGGATCTCCTGTTCATTTCTTGACTGGAATGTCTTCTTTGTGGACTCTGCATGTCCTGCTTGTGTTTGCTTTAGTTTTCTCTAGATGCTCTGGCTTCCTCCCCATTCCAAACACATGCAGCAGGTGGACTGGACACCCTAAATTGGATGTAGGTGTGTGTGTGTGTGTGTGTGTGTGTGTGTGTGTGTGTGTGTGTGTGTGTGTGTGTGTGTGTGTGTGAAGAATTGTGGCAGGGCTAGCCATCTGGCAGTGTGAACATTTGCTGCAGATGATTGTCACTCGGATGGACAGATTGATGAACAGATGGAAACAGATCTGTGCCGAAACAGTGAAGACCAGCTGAAAGCTTCTTCAGGAGTGGAAAAATCACAGCCTTGATTAGAGCTGAAAAGGAACATGAGGTGATCTCTGTAAATGTAAGGTTCATTTGTGCTAAATAACTTCCTAGAAGTAAGTGGGGCATGAAGTAAACTAGACAAGTTCCCCCACCCTTATTAATGGACAAATTGTAGGGTTAATGTAGACTGCTCCACTCATTATACAGTGTACTTGAGGCTTAGTTTATAAGAATCTTTATTTATTTGTTTGCTTGTTTGTTTATTTATTTATTTGCTGAATACCCTACATATGTTAGAACAGAACTGTAATTGTGCTGGTGTTCTGATGTTGTGTTTAATTCTGAATGTTGCCAAAATATGGTTGAATTATCTTAATACTTCATATATATTACCTTTTGCTCCATTTTAAAAGAAAAATTGCAAGTTAATATTTGAATATTAAGTCATTTGTACTTTACAAATATAAACATAGAAAATATAGTTGATTATGAGCTACATTACAACAGAGGAAAGGAATATCTATCTGAAACTCACAGGAAATGCAGATCATCCAATATTTGAAAATTACTATGCATTGTGTGACTTTTCTGCATCCTTGACATGGGTTCTTTTTATTGTGGGCAACTGAAATTTGCCATAGATATGGCCCTTAACTGGTTAACTCCAAGTGGCTTATCCTTATTGTGAACTCCCTGATATTACACCGGCTGGAAATTCTTTATCCATCTCCATCAGCTGCCAACAAAAAGCATTGTTATCATGGTGTTAAATACATAAAAAATATTTGGTAACTATTTAAAATGCAAGAACTCACAATGCTAAGTCCCAGAATGTAGACAGAGAATGACCAAAAATCCAGACTTCAATATACCAAGTCTGAGATTGCCATTTCATAGTATATTCCCTTGTCTCTGAGGTATGGCAATGTTAGAGTTGGTATATATTAGTTCAGTGGATGGGGGGCCTGCGCCCCATAAGAGGTGCAGTAGATCTTGTTCCCTTAAAAAAAAAAAAAAAAGCGTAAATGAGAAGAGCAATATTCAATATTTGCTCTTATCCTGTATTTTCTGTCTTTTGTTCTTAGTGTTTTAGGACTTAGTATTGTGAGTCCCAACATTTCAATAGGAGGTTAAAATATTGTTTTTGGGAAGGGAAGGGTGAATGAAAAAGTTTTCTATTAACTATGTATAGATCTGCCTCCCTGTGTACCCTGATCACTCATAACCTCTAAATAACTGGATGTACCGGTGGGACTGCAGTGTCTACATTTAAAAAGCTTAAATGGTCTATCATAGGAACAATACTAGGCAAGTGACAAGTAGACCAGTAAGACGCCAAGCCATAATCACCTTTATGGAGACACATTTAAAAGTTCTTGCCACCCTTTTCAAGCACTTAATACAGCTTACCTCCCAAATTGAGGTGGCAGTATATGATAACCCTGGGGTAAATCTATGTCTACTCATCAGTCATCAATACTAACCCAAAAGCAGCCAAAGTAGTACTTGGCTTGACCTATAGTGGGAATTTATTCCATAGGCTGGAAGAAAATGGCCCCTTCAGTGAGTCTTGTTTATTTGTTGGTGTACATTTAGGTCCCTAGTTCATGTGTTTGTAGAGATATTAGCTTTTTGTAGAAATAAGAGGCCAAATAGAATTGTATCTTTCACGGTTTAAAAAGTGAAACATAGGTCACATCTGAGCAGGCTACTGAGTATAATAAGAGATGTGTTAATCTTTTTAGGATAACTGAAGGACTTAGGCCTTGAGACCTTTCCAGTTTTGTGATATGCTTGGATCGGTACATACCAAAGTGGACATTGTATTTGATAACAGATCTACCAAAGGAAGTGTAAAATGGTAAGATAACTTTCTTATCTTGAAGATATTCCCCTAGAAATTAGCTTAGCAGGATATAATGATTTCATAACTAAGATAGAAACATGGTGATCAAATGACAAAGCTCTAGCCACATATGTACGAAGGTCCGTTATGACTGCATCTAGCTGAAGAGGAGTGCCACTTATAACATAAGGGGTGGGAACAGCTTCTTTTTGTCAGAGGCGACTATACTGCATTTTTATGCTTTTAGCTTGAGACCATTTTCAGTACAGCAAGTATGTACATATTTCAGTTCTTGCTAGAATAGTTTTGAATTAGTGGTGAGTGAATTACAGTATCTAGCTTGCAGTAATCAGAAAACTTGGTCAGCCCCACCTCTTGTATATTGGCTTGGATATCATTAAGATAAATGCTAAACAGGAGTGGTACTGATTTCTGTAGTATCCCACTACTTACAATTTTATTTTCAAAGAGGGCACCAATAATCTTCACAGCTTGAGACTTATTGAACAGCCGAACTGAAATCCAGTACACAATGTAGGAGTTTACATAAGGTTTGCTTAATTTTTAAATAACTTCAACATGGGGGTAATGTCAAGAACCTTAACCAGATGAAGGTGAGTGATGTGCATAAACTAGCCACTCTCTGCAGTCTTTGTAAACTTTTCATAAACATTTATTAGGTACAGAAGACAGGTCATGCTATCCACAAAACCAAACAGAGTAGGGTCAAGATGATTTAAGTTGCCTTTGCCTGCATAAATGAGTTTTGATATGACATGTTCCATCGTGAAAAAAATCAAGAAAAAACTGCAGACTTGTCTCACACCTTGTGTAACTTTTGTAAAATTAAAAGGAAAACCACAAGTAATGGTAAAGCACTGTGCCACACAAAAAAGACTTTAATCCACTGGTTTAGTGCTTTCAGCCCAAAAATTAGGCCTTCATCAGAACAAACTGTTAAAAACTGTCCCATTTTTATAGCATCAAAAGTACACATCAAACCAATCAGATCTCAGTTTTATTAAAACTTAATATATATATATATATATACATATATATATATATATATATATATATATATATATATATATATGTGTGTGTGTGTGTGTGTGCGTGTATAAAATACTTCCTAAATAATGCATTCATTTTTAACAAGCATATAAACTATTTACATTTATTATAACAGGCTTTTCTTTTCAACACAGCTTTATACAGAACACCATTTTTAAGCCCTGGTGCCCTGCATGCATCCAAAAGAACCTGCCATTTGAACTCTCTAAAATCTAGTTGCCCACCTCTGTCTCCATTGAAATCCACTGGAACATGATCTATAACCGTGAAAAGAAACTTAACACTGTCATTGTTACCCACACAGTTTAAAGTGTGCTTATAAAGAGCATTGTCCATATTTCAATTTCTAATGGCATAATAATGTTCATACATCCTGTTTTTAAGTTGCCTATTGGTCTTCCCAATACAAAACGAAAAACAGGTGGAGCATTTTGCCATGTATATCACAAAGGTAGATTTACAATTGAAAATGCCTGGAACATGCCACCTCTTGTTCTGGGTTACAATATCAAATTCAGGTCCCTCTGAAATATATTTACAAAAATTGTAGCTTTTGGATTTAAAAGTACCTATGTTATCTTGAGGCTTTTTTATTGGTCTACTTTCTACATTTATTTGAAATTCCTTGCTCTTGTGTTAACAAAAATGGGGGCTTTTCCTACTACCATCTGAAGATCACTGTTAGAAACTAATATTCTCCAGTTGTTGGACACTATATTTTTGATGTCTTTGCTGTCTATGTTAAAGGTTAGCAACATTGATGTGACCCAATCCTTCTTGTCCTGTGTGTTTCCTCTCAGCCCCTCCTTTCATTTGTACTAATAATGTCATGCACAATTTTGAAGGGTACCCTCTGTTTTTAAATCTAAAATGCAGTTCCTGCACTAACAGATCTAACTGTGCTTCGTCAATTGTAAGTCTCTTAAGTCTTACTAACTGCCCCTTTATAATGTTGTATTTCACATAAGTGGGATACATACTAGAATAACTCAAAAGACCATTACTTGCTACATTTTTGTAACTGATGCTGGACCCCCAAAAATCTTTACCTTCCTCTTTAATAACCTCTAAATCTAAAAAAACAAATCTTAAAATTGTCCCAGTTACCAGTAAAATGCAAAAAAAAGGTGCTGTTATTCATGTCTTCAATAAACAACAAGAGCTCAGTTGGTGTTCCTCTTCAAATAAAAAACAAATCATCAATAAAATGATGGTAACTCACAATTTTGTGTCTATTGGTGAGCCTGGACATAATGTCGTTTTCCCAGTAAGCCAAAACTAAGTTGGCATAATAGGGAGCCATCCTGGCACCCATTGCCACACCCTTGATTTGTAAGAAATATTCATTGTCAAACATGAAGTAATTGTATGAAAGAAAGTTGTCCATGCATTCCAACATGAACCTACACTCTTGTAATTCATATTCTCCACTGTTGATTAACAAATTCCCAACCCACTCTAAACCCAAATCATGGGGAATGCAGGTGTATAAATTCTCAAACCTTTAGCATAGGCTGAACTGTTTAAGCACAGGCTTGAGTAGTACATAGTTGGCATTGATGAGAATGCAGCCTGTTAAGTTATCTGGTCCCACAGATGTATTATTTTAAGCCTTTGACATGGATTCTAAGACTTATTCTTCAGGGATTTTAGGGTAAACTAATTTTTTAGGGATAGCGGGAGCAAACATGTGGGTAGGTGGGGTAAACATAATACTAAATGTGTCTGCTAATATATTGGTTATATCCTTGGACTCAGAATGAGTGATATTACTATGAATGAGCTCAATGCATTGTTGTTCATTATTCCTTAATTTCCTGACATATCTGAAGAAACATTTATAGTTTCTTTTGGCATCTGTAGTGACATTATATTTGTCCTCTGTTTTACATTGTCTAATAATGATTTTAAAGTATTTGCTAATATAATTCAGTGTAGTCTTGAGGTAAAGGGTGGGGATTTCTTATAACTTGCCATTATTTTTTCTTCTTTTGTTTACAGTTTATTAATACAGAAGTTCTACCAGATAGATTTATTCCTGAATTTAGCATTATATTTATGGCAGATGGGTACAGACTATTCTATGCAGCTGTTTATGTGCTGGTAAAAATTGGAGGTGAATATGGCATCCTTCTCAGTAGGCCCCATTTGCAAGGCATTGTTGGGAATTTTGTATAGGACTTCCACAAGTTAACGTAGATTTGTCATGGAAAAGTCCTTAAAGATGGTCTTGTTTGGTGGTGGGGGTGATAGCACTAAGCCTGATAGAGAAGATGACTGATTTGTGAATATGTTTTTTAAATTTGCTCTAGTTTGTATTAAAAAGTCTAGGAAGTGTTGACCATATCCATTTTAGAGGTATACATGTGCAAATCAATGCTTGGGTAATTTAAGTCGCCTAACAATAAGATATTTGATTTGAGATTTAGCACCTTAATGTTATTAAGGTAATTCCATGATCTCAAGGGACATTTATGGCGATCTGTTACTAATAATGAAGTAATAGTTGGATCAGTTAAGGGTGATTTATAGGTTCATAGGTGTATACCAGGCTAACAACCACAAGGGCCTTTTTACACCTAGCCATGCATCCCAAATCTCTAACAAGTACTGGCACCTGTGATAAGTGTAAGCAGGGACTTGGGAGAGATGAAACATTTACAGGCTGCTAGTGTCCAGTAGAGACACAGGTGACAAATTAGGGATGAATTTTCTCTTCCCCTTACAATTGTCCAAATTACACTTGAATTTTGTATAAAGAGGAACCCTGCTTCACGTGGATGGGGAGCCTATTCCAGAAAAGAGGTAGTTTTTAGAATACATACCTGTCTCTTCTGCAGGTTCTGTTTATATCACAGGCAAGGTTTAAGTCTTTAGAGCAAGTAATTCTAGTGCTGCTTGTTTTGTGGATATGCAGGAGATCCATTAGGGTGAGGTCTGACAATGCCTTGTATGCCAGACACAGAACTTCCCATAACAGCCTGTAGGACACAGAATACACGGAGTGGACTTCAAGGCGGTCTGCAATGGACATGTTACTTATACCCTGTATTCTTTTAGTAAGGAACTTCTGTTGTTGTTCCAATTGTGTGATGTGCCTGGTTAAGCACATACCAAACAGGGCATTGTACATAGTGATATTACTGATGAGTGCTGAATACAGTGGAACAAGGACCACCTTGGACACAGATGCCATACCTTTGTTTATAAGTTGTGCAACATACAATGATTTCCTCACTACTTTAGACACAGATGGTCAAACCTAGATTACTGTTTATGCATGTTTGCAAGTCCCTAACTACTGGGTAAACTCTTAGGAGCGTGTTGTCAATATAATAGTTACCAGACGTGGATGACTTCCTGAAGGATACTATTATGCATTTCTTGGCATTAGTTTTAGTCTACGGTTCTGACACAAGTTATTTGTCTGTGTAAGCCCTTCCTGAGAACTTTAGTGTAGGTGGGGGATTCTATGACTATTCCTAATTTGTGATCATCTGCAAATTTAGTCATCCACAGGCCCTTGACACTGACTTTGACTTCAGAGAAGTAAGTGCAAAAAAGGAGTGGTCCCAGGATTGATCCCTGAGTGACTACACTTGTGACTGGCCTCTTCACAGAGGTGGATTCCCCAGTTCTGACTTCCTGGGTCCTTCATTTTGTCAAAAATGCCCTAGTGAAGTATTGTGTCAAATGCCTTGACCAGGTCAAGGTAGGCAGCGTGAACCATTTTGTCCTCATCCATTGCTTTGGTGACCTGTTCAAAGAATCCATCAGGTTGAGTAGGCATGACCTGCTCTTGAAGAAACCCAACTGGTTTGGGTCCAGTGTTTGGAAGTTTCCTATGCCATTATTAATCATTTCCATGATAGTTCTTTCCACGGGTTTGCATGTCAGACTAATGAGACTTATGGGTCTGTAGTTTCCAGGGTTTGCAGACGGCCTACCTTTGTGCAGAGGGACGACAATTTATTTTCTGTATTCATGAAGCACAAAGCCTATTTGGAAGTTACAGTTGAATAGGAATTCCAGAGAGACTGATAGGTAATGTTTCATGCTATTTAGAAGACATCCTGGAATATTGTCTGGGCTCATCAATGCAGTGTTCTTGGCCTTAGAGATAGCATTGAGGACCTCTTCCCTAGTGATAGTAGGATTTGGCTCTCCAGATGCTCGAAATTAAGGTCATGGATAATTTGATGTGAGGTGATGGTATTTCTGACAAATATCGATACAAGCTTCCAAAGTAACACAAGGGCTTGAAGGCTTTGATAGGCACTAAACCTTGGTATGGAACGAATGTTGTCATTGCACTGAAACCATGTCTCAGTGACTGATATGAATGTAAATAACGCAGACTAAGGAAAAAGCAGCAAGCTGAGTACAAGATAAAATAATCTGAAATAAAATAAACAAAACACATTTTAATCTGACAGTGAGTGCTTTCTTGTCTTCAGACAGACTTCAGACTGACAAAATAAAGTAGTTCTCATTTAAATAGAAATACAAGTCAATCACATTACCAATCACATACTTAATGTCTTAGCCTTCTCTTTATATAGGCTTTGAAAGTTTTCTTGTCATTCAACAGATGAGGACTGCAGACATTCAGTCTCAGCTGCCATCAGCATTCCTTCTAGTCCAATTCATCCTCAACATTGAATCTGAAACGGAAGTTTTTTTTTTTACTTCATCAATAACTGTAAGCATAAACCTTTATTTTCTTTACATACAATAGAATGCCTAAGTAGAGCATTTCTGTTTTCATTAATTTCTATAACATGCAAATGCTCATATATACTTAAATATAACTCTCCAGTGGTCCACCCTGTATAATAAGCATCACATTTTATGTAGACTGATAATACACAATCATGAGATTTTCAAATGTGGAGATCTATCAGGACACTGGTATGAGAAACAGAATGTAGGTTTGAATGACTACACAGTGCACAAAGGATGTTAAACTATCAGAAAAACAAAAACAAATGGTGGAATCGATGAAAAAAAAAACTATGATAAAATTATGTCCCCTGAAAACTGTTTCAAAGCAGTTTCAAAATTATTATCTTGAAATATAGGTGCTTAGAAGGGGTTGGTCTTTTGTGCCGGAAGCCAGAGCTGATGTGGAGAATACTATTAACTGCCTACATGATTATGTTAAGAAGTTAAATTTTAAATGGGAAATATGGCTATTAGTACTTTGAAGTTCAGCAAGCTGAGTTTATTTAATCCCCACCTAAAGCCTGAATGTGAAGCATTTCTGAGTACAACAGAAAGAGATATTAAAGTTTTACTGGGCAAGAAACCTAAGAAAGGTATTATAATTTGACTGTTGCTGCAAAAAGTCAGTGTTACAAGATTTTACAAGAAAGTTGGATGGCTATCTATTAATAAATCTTACAGACTCCTTTATCAATGGCTGATTATGTGATGGATTGATTGATGATGAACTTGTGAATTACTCTTTAGGACTGAGTAGTGGTTTTGGTCTGCCCAAAATACACAAAAGTGTGGATAATCCACTCATGAGGCCTGTTGTGGCTAGTGGTAGCAAAACCAAACCTTTAGCAATTTGTTTGGACAGATATTTAAAGAAAGTGGTTGAATTAAGTTCTTATGCTAAGGATTCCTCTGAATTTATGGGAATATACATTTCTTGCACATATCTTAATCAGACATGTTAGTAGCTATAGATGCATAGTCATTGTACTCTGAGATACCAAATGAGATTGGGATGAAAATAGAACATACTTTTTTCAGCAAAGTGGTTTTGTAAAATTTGATTCTCATTTTTACCAACAAACTAATGGAGTGGCAATGGGTCTACTATGGCCCACAGTTATGCTAATCTTTTCATGTCTTGTTTTTAAAATCATCTGTCTATAATTCTTGGTTTTATAGGTATGTTACATTTTACTAACATTTTATAGATTATATTTTCCTTGTGTGGAAAGAGGAAGTCCAAAAGTTTAAATCGTTTATGGAATACATGAAAAATGTTAGTTAATATTTAAAATTTACTTTTAGTCATGACTCAGCATTGATTACGTTTTTGTTTAGATTTGGCTGTGTATAAATGTTATAGGATCATAGGAAGTTACTAGGCTATTGGCCCTGAGGCCCTTACAAGTAGAGCCAATAATTTAGTACATAGTCTGACAAATCAGCACCCAATACCCCTGTCCAGCAGAGACACAGGTGGAATCCCAGGGGTGTATTTTCTGTTCCCCATCCAGTTATCCAGGTTGTGCTTAAAAAGGGTTAATGAGGTACTCTGCTTGATAAGCAGACGAGGGAGTCTATTTCACAGAAGGGGGAGTCTCTGGGACACAAAATCTGTCTTACCAACAAATCCTATTGATGTCACAGATCAGGTTGAGGTTGCGCATGTGGGTTACTCTAGTGGAGCTTGACTTGCAGATATGCATCAGTCCCATCAAGGTGGGATCTGAGATTGTTTTGTATGCTAGATAGAGGTCACCTCTGAGGAGTCTGTAAGAGACTGAGTAGAGGGACAGGGCCTTTAGCCTATCTGTGCAGGCTAGATGTCTGAGGCCCTGGATTCTCCTGGTGAGGAACCTCTATGGTCTATCCAGCTAGTGCATGTGCTTTGTGAGGTACATGCTGAAAGTGGCATTGTACTCAATAATGGGTCTTATAAGGGATGAATACAGGGATGTTATGACCACCTTGTCCCTGGATGAAATACCCTTACTAATGAGGTGGTCCATGGTTCCTTGTTAATGAAAATATATAAAGAAGAGGTGTAAAGTAATGCTTATTATTATTTAAGCTATGATAGCATACACCCTAAGAAATTGAAAGAAAACATATTAAGGCATCAGTAACTAATGAAGATTCATTATATGAAACAGAAAGCATTTGTATGCGAACAAAGAGGTTATCATAAAAAATAGTACAGAAAGTTTATGATAAAATAAAAGCCAAAAGAAGTACTGACTTTAAGCATTGTAGATATGAAGCATCATGACTATCAGTGAAATCTACAAATGAATATACTTCAACCATGTTGCTAAAAATTTCTCTTGGTGAGTTTAGCATTAAAGCTCTGATAAAGAAATACTGGAAAAAAATTAGGTACTTTCTCTGACACTAGCAGAAAGATTGTTTTTTGTCAGAAACAAAGGAAGAAATATAAAACCTATGTTTCAATACAGGTTAACTACTTTATCTAAGACTATGGCTATACCGAAAAAAAAGAATGGTTAAATGTTGGCACTGCAGTTATTGCAAATTTCTTAGAACTGGAGTAACTTGGTTTTATATAAAACATTTCAACATAGAAACTCCAGACAGCTATAATTATACATCTAGGTTTGTGGTTTATTTAGCAAACTACATAAAATGTGATGCTTATTATACAGGGAGGGCCACCATTGAGTTACACTTCAGAATATATGCATGATACAGAAATCAATGAAAGCAGAAGTTTCTATTGTATGTAAAGAAAATGAAGTTTAGTTTGCAGTTATCGATGAAGTGAAAAAACTTCAGTTTTAGATTTGATGTTGTGGATGAATTGGACTGCAAGGAATATTTTTAGGAGCTGAGACTGGATTACTGCAGCCCCCCCTAGATTAAATGACAAGAAAAAATTCAAAGACTATTTAAAAAAAAGGCTAATACATTTAGCATGTGATTGGTCATGCAATTTATCCTTATTTGTATTTAAATGAGAATTAGTTTATTTTGTCAGTCTGATGAAGTCTCTCTGAAGAGAAAACAGTGTTTAATGTACTTGTTAAAACATGCTTTATTTTATTTCATTTTTTTATCTTATAAATTATATAAATGTATTTGAGTTGCAGGAGGCCTCAGGTTCTTGCAGCTTTCTATTTATACTACTAACACTAATGGTACCACTATGATATTGCCTGAATTTGAGTTTAAGTGTGCTATGTAGGAATGTCTAGTAGGGAGTCGCTGCCTTAAAAGGCACTATGGGGGCAGCAAAGGCTTCAGCCAGTATGTGGAAGCCCTTGTATGAGAGGTGTATAAGAGGTGCAAGCTAGTTCTCGAAAAATAGGAAATTATATTTTTCATCTTCTCCCAGGCTGCCACATACTGGATTCCCTTAGAATAACACTTGGCAGCTAGGCATCATTCTTGATGAAGCCAAGATACTAGTCAAAATTGATGTCTTTCCTCTCTGTAGCACATCCATTTTAAGTTCCAGCTGGAACTTAAAATGGATGTGCTACAGAGATGAAAGACAACCTCAGCCCATACAGTCCTACATGGGACACCACTAAGTAATAGTCATATTTGTTTGGTTTTAAGGGCCATTAGGGTCCTTGCAACAGTATAGATTTTGGCACCAGATATGTAGCTTACAGTCATTCTGTACTAGTCCAGTCTGGACAGTCTGGTTATACAGTCACCTATGACTGAAGTATTTCCCTCTGTGGAGGCAGACATAGTGGACCTTATGGGCATAGGCTTGCCTTCCTGGTGATTCTTGGGTGGCCACTGTGGATTTGCAGTGTTTGTGAGTGGAGAAGGAATGGGTCTTGTGCGCTGGAAGCTATTGCCTATTAATAGGCTATGAATCTGTGAATTAAGAACCAAAAAAGAATTTACAAACTGGTGTCAACAACAATACAAAAGAAGAAAAATGCCATATGACACAGTTGTGATCCAATAACTTTAATTAAAAACTATGAACTTACATATATTAGAATGGGAAAAAAATCAAGTAATCATTCATTCATGCATCTTCTGACACCTGTCATTCAACTAGTATACGGCAGAGAACTAATCCTGAATGCAACACTAGTTCACTGCAAAACATACTTACACTCTCATTTACACACTATATGTATGTCTATGGATATCATGAAGGAGTGCCACTTTACCTATAGCATGTATTTTGGATGTGGAAGGAAAATGAAGTGCCAGGTGAAAACCCACATAGAAAACTAAAAGGACAGCCAAACTCCACATAAAATTACCCTAGTCAGCAGTCAAACTCAAATCAGGGGAACAAGCATTGCAATAATGCTAGTTGTTGTCAACAAACATGATTTTGGTACAGTTACACTGCTGAAATCAAAACTAAAATAACTCATTAACAATGAAATCAGTCTTGCTAAAAACAAGAATGTTTTGATGAACCTAAAAGAAGTGCATTGTTTTGTGGAGGTGAATCTCACCACACCCTTACAAGGGACTATGTCTTCTGCATCACCTACTCAGCATAATCAGTTGCCTCCATGGCACAGAAGAAAGAAGCCCAAACCAAAACTTAGGTGTCCTGGGTTTAATTAGACCCCAGTTACTAGAACTTCTGATGGAGGACAGGGAATGATGAGGTGTATGGTTGACTTGACTGTCTCATGGAGGAGGAGGAGGATGTGGGAGCATGCTGTGGGTGCACCTTATGTTTCATTCCTTGGTAAAGACCAGGGACATTCTCTAGAGGCAGCTGCTGACATAGTGGTGAGACGAGGTTACTGAGAATGTGTCAGTACAGAGGTATACACTCTCCCTTGCATAAGCCCTCTGCATATCTCCACTAAATATTACTTGGGAACAGAAAATAATAAGCCTAGATTTTTTTTCAATAACAATATAGGCTTTATCAAAATTAACTCAAACTTCTAATAGGCAAAAAAAAAAAAAAAAAAAAAAACTAATGTTATTGAGACGTAAAAACGTTGTGCAATATCATAAATAAAAACAATCTGTTCAGAGTGATATATATTTCTTGGACAGCTGTATCAAGCTCACAAGTGCACGGTGTCCATTTGTCAAGTCAAGTCAAATAAAATGTTATTGTCATTCAGACAATGCAGCAACACTGCACAGCTGAACGAAATGATGTTTCTCTAGCTCAAGTGCAAAACAAAACATAAACACAGGAACAATTACATCACCAACAAGAACATCATCATCAACAACAGATGAGTCCAAGCCATCAGAAGGCACCAAGATGCAATAACCATGTTATTAACCCACCACAGTGGCGAACTGCAGTGACCACAGTAGTCCATACCATCCACACTATTGGTAGCTTTCCACAACTCCAGCAATGCCAAAAGTACTAGGCCATTCACTCCAACCCAACAGAACCAGCCACCACCGTATGTGCATCAAAACCTTCCATCCATACCATCCTCACCACTGTAGGCTTTCATCCTCCAACACTGGCAACATCCTAATTTCCAGACCAGTCTTCTCTGACCCACCACAACTTGGAAATCTACAGTCATCTGCACACAGCCCAACCACCACTCCTTGAAGGCCTGAATATCCGCAGTCATCCCATAATCCTGAAAAACAGTCCAACAGTCATCCAAGGCAAATTCCCACACCAATCAAAAAAGCACCACGGTTGCCAAATGATCATACATTTGACCCCCTCAAAAATGGATTTCTATATGGACAATTAATGACAATCACACACAAAACACAAAAACGGACATCGGGTGCCAGAGTAGCTGCAGCCATATGGGTGCCGCCATCTTAGTCAACTTTGTTTAAATTTAAATTGTTTAAAATTTATTTAACAAACCGTCTCTTATTCTTTTTTCTGTCAGTGGTATTTCCAGTTTACATAACACATTCCTTAAAGGATAGCTGCTCCCTCTAGTGCTTTTATTCCTGTCCCATGGTTATTTTCGGTCCCCAGAATACCATCTACATATTGTTTATTGCTCAGAAAGCCTTAAATACTTTCCAGTTTTTTCTACATATTTCCATGCCACAGATCAGGAAGACCTCTGCTTTTTCTCCTATTCAAATCTTATGCTGTTTCAGAAAGGAATTTGTCTTATTCTGCATGGTGAAGAGAAGACATTAGAAATTCTATAATTTTTAGCTTTGGTTGCCACCCACAATTTTACAGCATTGGACTGCATTGTGGAGGTCAGCAAAGGGCAGCATTACAAGAAACTATAGTAAAGCTATTTTTCAAAAGTGTTAGTGTTGGAAAAGAATCTATAGATCAAGAACAGGATGAGTTACTGCAATGCTACATAAACAAACTAATAAATACTCTCATTTTTTACCAGTGAAATGCTGATTTTATTTATTTAACTACAAAATTATATACAGTAACAAACCTATGGGCAGCTGTCACTTGGCTCTTTGAAATGACAGGTTTCAGTCAATCATGACAAAGCAAAGCTGACCATGTTCACATTCCAGAAGTATATAGCAGAGGGAAGATTTGAATTTTGATCATAACAGATAGATGCGTTTCTGTGGTGATGTTTAAAAAAATGTTAAGTGCAGTTTCCATTTGCAGACACTTGGCAATGTAGGAAAGGACTAAAAACATATTCATCGCATACATTTCCATTTTGTGGAACCAGAATGTGAGGCTATACACCATCAATTCAAAAATGGCTATTAACAGTCAGTAATGTGGCTTCATTGTAAAACTGATGACAATAATGTTTTAATCTTACTGACGTTTCCATACATACATGCATACATACATGCAAATATTTCAAACATAGGCAATAATGCCCTTTTAGCCTGCCAGCATACCAAAACAGTTGTTCAGTAATAAGCGACCAAGTTGTTTTTAAAACTATCAACTAGTCCTTACTTTAATGTAATTTGGTAGTCTATTCCATGAATCAGCTACTCTCTCAAAGAACCAATTAGTACACTTCCCATTCCTGTATAATCTTCTTCACAGATTGTCTGATGAGTCTACTACTTTCTGATAACCCCAAACACTCCCAGAGGTAGCTGTCTCTAAATGCCATATATACCGGAATAAGGTCCTATCTTAAATATCTATATGAGACACTGTACAAGTTCAGATATTTTATCTTTCATGATAACTTAAATGTTCACATCCGCTGATGTCCTTGATGTATTTCTGTTGTACTCTTTTCAGTTTACTCATGCTTGTTTTCTTTTTAGGTTTTCATGTTGTCATTCCATACTCAAGTTTGGGTCTAATGTAACTAGCAAATAATTACTTCATCATTTCTGATTTCCTAACTTCATAAACTTATTTATGCAGCTTATCATTAACCTATTAGTTGATATGATAAGAAAAACTCATAGCTGGCTCTATCCATATACCCAGGTCCTTATATGAATCGATACTTTCAATCAGTGTGCTGTGTTAAATATGCACCTTTTAATGTATGTCTCCCAAATCTCATGTGCTTAGTTTTTGATTTATTTATCCGCATATCATTTTTCTGTGTCCAAATGATCAATTTAGTTACTTTCTTTTATAAGCATGTCCCATCTGTAACACATATAATCAGTTTACCCATTTTCTAGTCATATGCATACAGACTGTAGAACACCTGAGATGGAAAAGACAGATCTGAAAGACACAATCTAAACAAGTATGGGCTTAGGAAAGAGCCCTGTGGGACATCCTGAGTGTAACCTTGAATTTTATCTATGCAGTTGCTGTATAATACTTGCCATGTCCTGTTTGTAAGCCAACCAGCTATCCATCCTATCAACAGTATATCAATACCTAGTAGCTGTAATTTTTTAATTAGTGTTGTGTGTATGACCCTATCAACTGCTGAAGTTAAATCTGTATAAATTACATCACAACACAATTTTTCATTCATAGATATTATATTTTTATAGAACATCATATTACGTGTTAAAAGATTTATTTTCAACATATGTATGCTGATATATGGTTTCAAGTCCCAATCATTCCAGTTCTGACAATAATTTATCCAAGATAACCTTCTCCATTATTTTTCCACAACATAATAGTAAACTTTTGGGTCTGTATAAGTCTGGGTTTATCCTACTCCTCTTTCCCTTAAACACAGGTTTAACAAGTGCATGTCTCTAATCTTAAGGAAGCTGCCCATATTGATATGGCCTACTAAATAACATATATAATGGTAGTGTAAATTCATGCTGAAGTGTTCTTAGTTTATTATCACTAGTTCTGTCTCCTCCCTGTGCTTCATTTGGATCTAGGTTGCAAAGGTCTTTTTCAATGTAATCTATTTTGATTTCAGTGTCTAAGGTTACTTGGATATCACTAGGAGAATTTATCGTCCCTTTTGCGGACCCAAACTGCTTTGCATAAGATTTTGTAAATATATCTATAATCTGTTGTGTCTGAGAATAAATTTTAGAATCTACACACGGTTTATCAATTTGTATGTTTTTACTCCTACTACATATTATGTACCTAGAAAATGGCTTCCTGTTATGCTCAATATCTTTATATAAATGTTCTTCAAATTTTTCTTGATCTTGTCTCATACTATGTTTATTTTGTCTGTGCAGCTTGCTTATTTCAGTTTTCAAAGTCATAATTTGACCTCTTTTCTATTTCTTATGTTTTTTGACTCTCACCTCAATCAAGTATCTTATTCTTATGGAAATATATCCTGCTGAAGTAGTGTGCCTTGATCCGGATATTAAACTTTTTTTTATTTTTTTGCATTCAATTTCTTTTTCAAAACTTTCCACATTTCTTCTGCAGCTTTTCCACTGAACACATCACTCCAATTAGTTTTACATAGTTTCTGTCTTGTTTTCAAATAACCTGTTATTAATCTTCTGTGCAACGGTTTACATTTCAGTTTGGAAGAATTATCTAGCAACAAATTAAGCTTTATAACCCCATGATCACTGCACATCAGTGGTGGTAAAACTTGACATGAGAAGTAACAATGATTTCTTTAGAAACACAAACAATGTCTAGTATATTCTGTTCCCTGGTAGGTCTTTTTTACAATCTGAAGCAATTATTGTTCCTGAACATATGCTGAGAATAATTGTTGCTGAATCAATATTATTCTAGTCTGTTTCTGGTAAATTTAAGTCCCCAGTCACTATTATTCTTATGTCCTGTGTTTCATGCAAGAAATGTAAGAATTCTTTGGGTCATTATTACAACGTCGAAATGTCATAATATCGAACATCAGATGGTTGACCTGTATTCATCGAAATGCATTTACGTGATTCGATGAATACTTCCAGGGAAAAGATGTAGTTGGCCAACTACCCGGTGTTGCCCTTTTCTCCACTATAGTGTGATCTCAGAGTTGGTATATTTAGTTAGGGGGTGTGTGAGGGGCATCTTTAACCCTGTTATAACACCTCCACCTGATTTTGTATTGTAACGTCTGTCATAGTAAAAATATTTAGATCATGACAGAACTGGTTTTCAGCCATTGTTACATAACCATGTTTCACAAACAATAACATCAATCTTTTGGGAACATAGCAAATTTTCCAACAAAAAGACTTTGTTATTAATGCTCCTAGCCTTAACAATCATCAGAGATGCATCAAATATGACTATCTGTGAACTGTTAAATTTTCAACCTGGAAAAAATCTTGCCTTGTGTTTGTCAAATATTACAAAATATCTGCTGCAGAAATTCTCTTTCCTGACCTTGACAAGTGCACACCATCCTGTCTAAATATGTATGCCCAAAATTAGGCTTGGATGATCGACACATTTCCACAGTTTAAAATGGGATGTTTTTTGATGTAGGTGTTTACCCAAAAAAATATTTTCATTCATCGTGATCTGACTCTCCTTTCTATATATGATTTGTGAAAAATATGTCCTAACACATGTACAAACTGTGCTATTTAAGAGGACTGTAAGTTCCCCACTAACAGACAAAGAGTCCTTGTGGATGAGATCATTTGTGCTAACATGAATAAAAACAGATCCGTACTTCCTAACATTAATGCATTCAAAGGCTTTTCTCACATCCTCTATTTTTGCTGTTAGCAAACATAACACGATTTCATGTTCATTATGTTCTCTGCAAATGTAAGTATCAGCTCTTCTAATAAACAAATCTCCTATTACAAGAATATCTGTTCTGACCAGATCTGAAGAATCGTCAGCTTCTAATTCAGTAATATCTGCCCTATCAATTGTTTCAAAGGAATGATCTTCATCATTATTTGTCTTATGATTCCTACTGTTTTCATTGCTTATTACGTTTGCAAGCATAATATCATCATCCAGCTGGCTTTGTACATCCACAGCTTGAGCCTTGTTGTCAGCTTCTGCCTCTCCTTCTTTGTCTTACAGTAATGTTCTTCAATCCGTTGATGTTTGATTTTGATTTCTTCCTTTTCACCCGCAGCTTGCTTCTTTTTTCTACATTTTCATTTGGATAAATGATGCTGTTTTCTGTAGATTGAAGGTTTTCTAGTAGAAAAATGTTGCAATTTCCTATAATCTGTGCCTTACATAACAAAGCAGTGTACTTTTTAGCATGCATTCTATTTGCTTTACAGACAATGATCAAGTTCTTTTTCTTCCTTGTTATTTGTTGTGGACTTTATTCTCTTTCTTTCTTTCTTTTTATTTTCTTCTATATGCTTTGAATCCTCGCATTGCTAAATACTTCTATCCTGAATTCAAAAGTTGTCAGTGGCATTATCTTGTTCAATAGGGGTTGGCTGACCTTTACTGATAATAGACACCTCCTTTCCTAAATGTGCTCTATTTGCTCTTTGCCTAACATTTTTTTATCTCATCAGTCTTGCCACTAATATATGTAATAACAGTTCTGTTAACCATGCTAATTGTATGAGTGCAATCATCGTTAGTCTAGCTTTACTACTAATACTGTAAGTGAATTATCCAACGTGTGGCATGAGGAACACAGATCACCAGTGTTATCGGATGCTACCTTTAAATATACATAACATTTAATAAACTGTACAAGATACTTGTGCTTTGGCAAATCATTAATGGCATACTCATGTAAGGAATCCATTTTCAGCTGCAAATGAATAAAGAATTCTAAAATAAAAAGATAATCAAAATCAGTTACCACAGAATTCAAAGATATTTTAAATCAATTTATGTGAGAAAAATCACAGAAACACTATACAACAAAATATTAAATTAAGTAGAATAAAGCTGTTGCTCTGACCATACCAGTTTGTGAAAGTTGCACAAAATCTGGAATTCCTTTACACAGCACACAAATGTATGCAGTAGCTTTTGCTCATTATCGCTCACAGTAGCACCTCCTTTTAACAGTAAAGATCAATAAATTAGAAACCAACACAGGACAGTTTTGTATAAATTCTGGATTCTCTGCAGTCTGTGTGAATTTGTAGCTGACCAGGCCCCTTGGGATGGTTAGAGTTTGCCTGTCTAAATTCTATCCCAAAACTGGAGGCAAAGCAACAAAATATCAATCAAAGAAAATCTTCTTGTCTATAAGCTATTCATTTCTTCCTACAAACAGTGAAACATGGTGGTAAAAATAAAATATAAATCAAAATCTTCTGTTGCCAGGCAACTGCACAGTTAATCACAAACCAACACAGGATTATTTTGAAAAACTCTGGATTTCCCCCTCTGCAGTCTGTGTGAATTTATAGCTGACTAGGCCTCTTAGGATGGCTAGAGTTTGCCTGTCTAATACCTATCCCTTTCTAACAATCAACAATGACAATTACAGGTAAAACAACAACAAAATGTAAATCATAGTAAATCTTCTTGTCTACTAGCTATCCCTTTCTTTCTACAAACTGTGAAAAACAGTAGTAAAAATTAAATTTTACATCAAAGTAAATCTTCTCTTACCAGGCATCTGCACAGTCAATCACAAACCAACACAGGATTGTTTTGATAAACTCTGGATTGACCTCTCTGCAGTCTGTGTGAATGTATAGCTGACTAGGCCTCTTGGGGTGGCTAGAGTTTGCCTATCTAAAACCTAGCCCTTTCTAACAACCAACAATGACAATTAGAGGTAAAACAACAACAAAATATAAATCAAAATAAATCTTCTTGTCCACTAGCTATCCCTTTCTTTCTACAAACTGTGAAAAACAGTAGTAAAAAAATAAAATATACATCAAAGTAAATCTTCTCTTACCAGGCATCTGCACAGTCAATCACAAACAAACACAGGATTGCTAGAGATGATATGTAGAATGTAAATCAAAACTTGAGATTCCACATCTTAATTAAACTGACATGACATTTGTATCAACAGTCACTGCACAGCACAAAGAAGAAACAAATACTAATTTGTCATACACAGTGATTCTTGTTTAAATGAAGGCTCAGCATGATATAATGTAATAAATAACAGCAGGTGCAATAGAACAATGTAAGTGGAATAATGTATGTCAAGGAGATGTTAGTACAATAAAATAAATGAAAAAAATGAAACATTTTGGAATGTAACACATTTTAGAACTGAAGAATGCATCCATTTTGCACAAATCCTACGGGAAGGAGCCGCATTGTGGTGTACAGATGAGATGATATATCATGCGAAAAATTATTTTGAAGAAATACAGTACATTTCTTTTTATTCACAACTTATAGTTATGTACACAAAGTTTATCACTGTAGACAGTAGGGAATACAAGTGGCTTGCAAGTACCTTATAAGCTGTAGGAGCTGTCAGTTTTACATGACCAAGAGCAAGGGTCCTTCAACAGACTGACAGGTTTGACAACTCAAGAAGAGCATGGAGAGAGGATATCAATAGCTCAGGAGATAGAGACTACACATTTACTAGCCTTAAAAAACCCTGTCATTTATATAGTTGTTGATGTTTGAAAGTTAACAGTGAAAAGGGCAGCAGAAGCTACCACAATACCATAAAACAGGCACTTTAGGGCAAAAAAGAAAGAGTCAGATTCTAAAGGCTGTGACAGATGGTTGTGGTTTGCAGTATAGCCATTTTATTTATATGAGAGGGAAGCACAATGTTTCCTTATATCTAGCATACTCATATAAAAGAAACCTGAATGACTTCTGGGTAAGACACAGAGAAGCTGCAAAACAAGAGCCCAACAGAATTTCAGGTCCCATGATGACTATTTTATGGTAGAGAGATGGAAGAGAATAGTGAGAAAACTACAAATAGCATTAAGGAGGGAAAGACTGTCTACATCAGAGAAGAAGGATAGATATTTGA